>NC_056743.1:1378333727-1378633727 GCF_019279795.1 Protopterus annectens
AACATGTATATAGCTAGGATATGATACAGCAGTTATGAGTTACATCTGTTCACAGGCCGTGCAAATGGGGGTGAGAGGTCCAATAAATAAACGTGTAACATGTAGTATCAACCCCCCCCACCCAGCTAGGCCGGTGAGACATACAGACACACAATAAAAGTAAACACACCACTTCTTCCTAGACCACTGGCAGGATACTACCAGGGAGAGAGACTTGCCAGGTCTAATCTTGAAACATAGACATTGATGTCCCTTGTGGGACACCCATAAATTAATGATCATAGGACTCAGTCCCAGTAATGATTCATCAAATTAGGCTGTAGGCATACACAGACCAGTAGGTTGTGCAAGTCTGATAACCCATGGGTTGACAACGTACGATATGTGTCCCGACATGCGGAGAGTGGCAGTGTGTAGTGGTGTGTTTATTCCCCACCTGCACCCACAGTAAGGATGAGTGCTGTAGAGGAGGAGCAGGTGGGGGAACTATGGGTATGCAATTATGGGCCTAGGCGTGCAGGTGTTGGCTGGCGCAGTCATATTAGGACCACCCTGGGGATTTAAGTAATATCCCAAAATGGGCATAGCTGATGTCCATACCTCTCAACCCCTAAGAGCAAATCTACTGGACAGGACATAGCCCATTGGAGGAAAAAATAGGGACCATACCTCTGAACTGACCCCAATTTCCAGGGACATCCCTGATTCTGACTCAATTTCTAACTCTGTCTCACTTAATCCCTCCTAATACTAGTGTCTTTTGGAGGAAAGGTGGTGAATTACACCTAATGAATAATGACAACAATTAAGGGTTATAAACATAATTTACCTCAGAAAATATGTATAAACTCATATGCTCTGAGCCTGTCATTGTGTCAGGTTAATAACACTAATAATTTAATTGTGTCCCTGATGTTGTTATGACGTGTCCCTGACTCAGATTATATTTTTCCCTAATCATATGAGAGGTCTGATAGGGACAGAAAGCACGTATTCCACTGACAATTTTAGAAATATGATAGAATATTAGGTATGCAGTAGCATAACTCGGTTGAAGAATGTGGGTTCCAAAACCCAATTACTTATTTGTATTGAAGAATGTCAGTTCCCATGTATTAGCCAGACCGGTGCAGATTGTAAGAGGAGCACACCAATAATATGAATCAAACTCTGGGCAGGCCGCGGATTCCGTACAGTCAAATGGCATGCTTTTGCCTAATGGGCAGCCATTCCCGATACTGTAGGCATGTAATCCGATGTAATAGGCATCACAAGGTAATATCGTAGTCCTTACTCCCACCCAGGGGTGTGAGTGTCAGATGCAAACACCAAATGCAATGCATTTGCAAGTGTGGGAGTAAGCGGGTGTAAGTCTGTTTGGCCGCCAGTATGCAAGTATTACACTGGTGAAGCAATGTAGAGGCTAACTGAGTGTAAGAAACTGTAACCAGAGGTTAGCATTGCTTAGCTCCATGCAAACCTATGTACACCTGCTCACAACTGCTTTAATGTGCCTTAATTACTCCGTATCAAACGGCCTTGTTTTGTCCAGCAACAAAATAAACGGCCTCTGCAAGGCTCGAAACGAAGACCCTGCACACACAGCTATTGTGATTTACCACTAAGTCATGGCAGATATACAGACATTGGATCTTATCACAAACATATCATCCAGCACAGTCATTCAACACTATAGGAAATGTATTACATCATGTAGATATATGTGTGTATGTTTATGTCCAGATATAGATACATACATACATATATATATATATATATATATATATATATATATATATATATATATATATATATATATATATATATATATATGTATAGATAGATATATCAAGAACATCCCATGTGACAACAAAGCATTATAAAGGAATGAAAAGGGAAACATCAGCAATGCCTGTATTATGTAATGGTGTTGTTCTATGTAATATAAAGACTTCCTCATACAGACATGTGTCATTAATACATGCAAACATTTGTACATTGGCCAGATACATCACTCTGTGCATTTTATTTACATTAACACAACAGTTCCTGTCCAATCATTATGTGAAAACAGTACTCTTGCAAGGTGCTGTGTGCGACATCATCAACATGAAAAAGGTAAATGGGGTAACCATAGAGGGACCAGTAGGGTTGTGTGTGCAATGGGGTCATTTGCATCACGTGTCCCTGGAACCTTTAGGAGTCATGTGCATACCAGGATCATGTGCCTGAGAGTCAGGGGTGAGGACAACTGGAGTATGTTGTGATGCATATTAAAAGGGTTACATCTGTCCAGTGGACACGTGTGTGAAATGGACAGCTATGTATGGGGCAAATGTTATTCCAGGAACCGATTGGCCTTTTGTTTCCATAGAGTGAGAGTGGGATGTGGGGGAAGGAGAGTAGGTATGCTCGTGGAGGAAAGGTTGGGTAGGATGACAGACCAGACAGCATACAGGATTGGTATATGATATGTAGGGGGGTACACCTTGGACGGGGAGGGGTGTTCGGCAGGCACAAGCCCATGAGCCCCCAGATGGAAACAGTGGGACAGAGGTCCCCAGCCATGGGTAGCCATCACTGCACCAAAACAGCCGCAAAGGTGGCAGTGCTGGGGCTGTCTAGGAGGGGCAGGCTCACCCTGTAAATGTGACACTGCCCTTGAGCTGGCATATCTGGCCTCAAAACCCCTTATTGAGCTCCCTATGCACCATGTCCAGGACTGTACGACAGTGGACATGTTCCTGTCTGGACCTGCTCCCAGGGGGAAAGGCCTCATCCTCAGTGGCAGTTCCACCAGAAGGTGGTGCAGAGCCAACAGAGGTGGAGGTCCATGGCTGGGTCCCAGATGTGCTGGCGCCTAATGCCATGTCCAGCTGAAGTGGGACAGTAGGTTCTGCAAGGACCTCCAAACCCATACAGCCTGTGGTGTTGCAATTTTAACACAGATATGGCTTAGTAATAGTCAACAGCATTCAGGATTACTTATAACAGCATGCATAGATATGACCATCAACCCAACACAACAGATGGTATACATTTGCAGAGGGAGCACAACACATGCATATATACTGCATGACATCTGTACAAAGTGTAGAAGACTTGTGACTGCAGCTATGAACAGTGGCCCATTATTGGCATGTCACTGAGAATCTTTTAAAACACGAAAAATAAGCAAACTAACAACTCCAAAACACTGGGTAGAGTGAAAGAAGGCACACAATGAGACCAAAAAAATTAAGCGCTTTTCGTTTATGTCAATTCATAAACTTCTTCAGACAATACAAATTATTTCAACACACATTTAAATACATAGCAATAGAAATAATTAACCAATCAACAAAGGAAATGGATTAAAGAAGCACAAAGTCACCACCCCCTAGCCATGAGTAAAGACAATCTGTTAAAATTAAATGGGCAATACCACATTATACTAAAACAAGTAACATTACATATAAACAATTATATAAATGTATTAATAATAAATAAATATTATTAACCTAAATTTAACGCTTTAAACTTTTAAGTTTTAAAATACTACCTAAAACACAACCCTCATTCAAACCAGGCTGATTATATGCATTCAGCCTGATTTGCCAGGAAAGTTCTAATTCATCTAATTTTAAAGCATCGGGACCACCTCTTGGATTTTTATTCACCTGATCTACAATAATAAATTTAAAAGAATGTTCAGGAAATTGATCAATATGTTTCGCTAAGGCGTTCTCTAGTTTGTGTTTCCTAATTGCATACAGGTGTTCGTAAACACGTTCACGAAGCTTTCTTTCAGTTTTGCCAACATAAAAAGCTGGACAAAACTGACACAAAGCAAGATAGACCACCATCTTAGAATTACAATTATTTCTCAGTTTCAAATTGTAAGAGAAATTATTAACAAAAACTCTGTTAGATTCCAAAATGTACCCACAGTAGTTACAAGCTTGGCATTTATACATGCCTGGGATTCTAACAGGGTTTGCTCTAATACTCTCACAATAATTTTTAAGATTCCTTCCTTTTTTGTAAATTACTAACGGGTGATCACCTACACTTGTATAGACATTCATATCACCTTTAAGTATGTCCCAATTTTTTCTCAAAATCTTAAAACAGGAGTTGCTGTTTATATTGTAGGTGGTTATAAAAGACGTATTAAACTTAACAAGACTAGAGTGTTGCTCTACAGGTAAATCAAGAGCCATGTTGAAAGACCCATTTACAATAGATGAATCATTTATAATATTATTCAACAATGGTGTATAGAAAAAAGTCTGTCGTTTAAATGTGACTTCATTAATTATATCATTAATCAAAAGTAGTGGATAGCCACGTGCTAAAAACATTTCCTTAATAAAATCACATTCATTATCGAAAACACCATCCAATGTAATAATACGTGCTGCACGAACCAACTGACCCTTTATAATAGCACGTTTCTGATGATACGGATGGCAACTTGAATAATGTAACATTGAGTTACAATATGTCTTTTTCCTATGAATTGAAGAAACAAATCTCTTCAACACAGTGTCCTTAGTAAGTGTGATGTCCAAATAATCAATAGAAGTGGCATCAAAGTTATGTGTAAATTTTAAGAACGACGTAGTTGAATTTAAATATTTTACTAATAATTCACTATATTCTGTTACCGTCAACTAAAATAAAGATGTCGTCCAGGAACCGGGTATAAAATACTATGTTGTCTTTAAACTCATTATTATTTAATACATACATAGATTCCCAGAAGGCCATGACCATATTGGCCACACTGGTGCCACAGGGTGAACCCATGGCAACTCCCACTTTCTGAAGGTAAAAATCATCTTCAAAAACAAAAAAATTGTTGTTTAAAATTAAATCCAACAATTCTTCTACAAGTGAAATTTCACCAATGGGACTATCTAGATGTTTCAACATTTCACCTACCCATTCCATCGCAATGGTGTGGGGAATGCATGTATATAAATCTTTTACATCGATGGTCAAAAAGTTGTAAGAAGATTTATATTCAAGTTCATTTATGTGCTTTAAAAACGTCCATGAATCTTTGCAAATTTGTTTTATGTTAACCAAGTATTTTTGCAGAATTGAATCAACAACCTTTGCACATGAATAATGTCACTGAGAATCCCAGACAGTCTCTGTCATACCACTGTTTCATGTGACATATGTCCAGTCAGGGATGCAATGGCAGTAACTCATCACTATCACCATGTACTGACTGCAATTCTCACACTATGCTCCTGCAGTTCACAGATGTGTGTTCAGTGATTAACACAGGAAAAAAATGGTTCCACACACTGACCAGTCCACAGATGGCCCTACAGATGTGGGTTCCCTCACAAAAAGATCACTGTCTTGTCAGTTTTAAAACATGCAGAATAGCCATTACCACACATAACTTGTTAAACTGGCAGTAGTCTCAATGAAGCATAGCTACACTTAACATGCTGTAGTCATGTCTGGCACATCACCCTCCTGTCTTTAGGCTATTTCCCACTGTGGATGTTGTTTGAGGAACATCCAGGTATCATCTGTGATGCCGTTTACCAAACATCAGATCCAGGTACCACTCACAGCGACTGTCTTGGGCAAACACCAACATGATGTTCCTAGATATTGTACTGTGTTTCCATGCAATTGGCTATGGGAACATCATCACAGCTGTTCCACATACAATCAGCTAGAGGAGGACTGCAATAGGTGCAGAGGCCATCACCTGATCATTACCATCACTTACAAAACACAAGCTGCTGTGTAGGAAGGACAGACAGAGGCAAAGTACATCAGAGAAGGGCTTGGAGATTAAAACCTAAGCATTGTCTGTCACACACCTACCAGTACAGGAGTTCAAACCCCTGACTGACTAGTCATTACCATTACAAGTGCATGCAGTTACTCCATGTGCCACAAAGCTAACATGTTGGTGTGCTGTAAGAACATATGTGTGCTGGTTACTGACATTTGCAACAGAGGTATAGTAGACATACATTAGGTGTAGCACACATGGCTGTCCACAGGACCGGATGTTATTGTCAGCACAACCACACTCTGTAATGGACTCACATTGACACACTTTGCCAGGCCCACAAATACACTTCCTAACTACTTAGTTTGCCATACTGCAGTAATGCACAGGTACTACATGC
Source organism: Protopterus annectens (assembly GCF_019279795.1). Classification (NCBI taxonomy): domain Eukaryota; kingdom Metazoa; phylum Chordata; order Ceratodontiformes; family Protopteridae; genus Protopterus; species Protopterus annectens. The sequence continues at coordinate 1,378,339,877 of NC_056743.1, forward strand.
ACCTCAGGGGATATCCGGAGGTTCTATAGGCTAGGGCATGTGAACATGTCTGACATCAGTTGGTATGCCAATGGGAGTTATACTGGGTGTGACTGTGGTTGGGAGCATCATACTCCACACGCAGACACAAGGTGCCAGTACTGACATGCATGTGTGCGTTGCTTCATGGGTGTGTAGTGGTTGGCTGTGCAAGATAGCTGTACAAGGCTGGGTGAGGGTAATCCTTGGCATCACGCCACCAGATAATGGTGTGCAGTGTGGTACAGGGGTGTAGTGTCTGCAATGTCCCACACAGATGAGTATTGTATGAACTGTCCTGACATCCTGGTTAACATTGTGTATGGTCATGCCATGTCTGTGTTTGATAGTCCTTGACATGGACATTGCCTGTGATGTGCACGTCCCACAATAATGTACAGTGACATGTACAAATGTACCTGGTTTGGCTGGCACATGTTGTGTACACAGACTGTTATCCTCATATATGCCATTACTGGCCTGATGTGGCAGGACCTGCTTATAAACAGCAGGTTGACCCTGCACCTGCATTGATAGTATGATACAGGTATTCCCTGGTGTCAGTGGCATCGGTCCATACAGGGCGCATGTGTAAGGCATTGTATGGCCTCTGTGGATCACATTTGATGCCACCACGTATGTTGCAGGCATCCAGTGGGGAACATAGTGAAGGCACATTGTCCGCAATTATGTGCCTATTGTACTGCTGTACATGGTGCCATGCCCTCTGCCACCCACTGCAATCACACCATGCCTACTATCTGTCATCAATGTGCAGGGTACTAGCAACATAGCGGGATAGTCTAGGCAAGTGTGTCTGTGTATGACACATGGGTTCAGAATGTATTCCTGGTAATAGTAGGGTTGCATACTTTGTTCACCAGGCCTTTTGCCAGATGTAGGGGTATGGCTTGTCAACACAGTCCCTTGGCTGACTGACATATGTACTCCTCATGAGGTGGATATTGTGACATATAATACAGACACCATATAGGAAAACTACAGAATCCGCTCCCCAACATGTCCAGTGGTTAGACACTCACAGCCACCTCCACACAGGCTCTGACTGTCAGTCACACACACACCTGCCATGTCTTGCAATAGAACCCCTACTTAACTAGTGTATCACACTACAGCATTACACAATTGCAGCACATGCTATGTCGATTACTGGGTTACAGCAGTCCCAGAGGTGTATTACTAGTTGGGTGACAACAGCAGGATTGCCAAAGGTGGTTATGTGAATTGTAAAGAGTGTGCATACTCCAAAAGGCATTGCTCCTTTCTCAGACAGACAGACATATTTGGCCAGTCTTGGAATAGAACCCCTACCTAATTAATTTATCACACTACAACAATATGCAGTTACAGCACATGCTATGGAGAATACTGGGTTACATTAGTCCCAGAGGTGTATTTCTAGGTGGGTGACATCAGCAGGAATGCCAAAGGTGGTTATGTGAATTGCAAAGAGTTTGCATACTCTAAAAAAGCATTGTTACTTTTTCAGGCAGACAGGTACACATAGTTGACCTCTCTTGGAATAGAACCCCTACCTAATGAGTTTAGCACACAACAGCAATACACAGTTACAGCACGCACTATATGGAAAATACTGGGTTAGAGCATTCTCAGAGGTGTATTTCTAGGTTGGTGACATCAGCAGGATTGCCAAAGCATTACACAATTGCAGCACACGCTATGTCGATTACTGGGTTACAGCAGTCCCAGAGGTGTATTACTAGTTGGGTGACAACAGCAGGATTGCCAAAGGTGGTTATGTGAATTGTAAAGAGTGTGCATACTCTAAAAAGCATTGCTCCTTTCTCAGACAGACATACACTTGGTCTGTCTGGGATTAGAAACCAAACTACTTTAACACACTACAGCATCACACAGTTACAGCATGCTCCCTGGAAATTATTGGGTTACAGTAGTCCCAGAGGTGTATTCATAGGTGGGTGACATCAGCAGGATTGCCAAAGAAGGGCATTTCAAGTGTACTGCAAGTTGTACAGGTCTGTTACCTGCATGTACCAGCTGCCTACTGTCACGAAAATACATTTACACCTGCTTAAAAGTGTCTTATGCAGTCCTAATTGACAGTATCAACAAGGCTTGCAGGTCTTGAATGCTGGACCATGCATACTGAGATCACTGGATGTACCACAAAGCCATCTGGGTTGTAATACATGTTGCATGGAGTCGATAATGCACATCTTGCTACAGGTATTCCACAGTACTGAAAACAAATGGGACAGTCACTTTGTGTACATATGTACAGTACCCTTGAATGTACTGTACTCTGTGAAACAACAAAGACAAGTCTACATCTGTACAACTGTCATAACTACACACACACACACACACACATATATATATATATATATATATATATATATATATATATATATATATATATATAAATATATATATATATATATATATATACACACACACACACACACACATATATATATATATATATATATATATATATATATATATATATATATATATATATATATATATATATATACATATATGCAACCTACTGGATGTGTACACACACACACACAAATATAAATATATATATATATATATATATATATATATATATATATATATATATATATATATGCATATGCACACACAGCTATAGCTATATATATATATATATATATATATATACATATATATATATATATATATATATATATATATGTATATATACACATCTGAACACCCTTTGTGACACATAAGGGTTTCAAAGGAACTGACATGTACACAAAATAGAGGCATCTCTTGTGTTATAACATTTAAATCTTAAGCAGTTCACCAGAGAAGGGATGGTTGTTTTCTATGTAGAGTTTGGGGTGGGGAATGATGGCTAATGTAATCTACCCCAGGGATTGTGGAGTTAGGGTGGGGGAATGATGGATATGGACCTACACCCCAGTGACCACTTCTGTCACTGCTTGACAGTGGCACAGGAAAATAACACCCAACTGTAGTCATGCTTGACTGTGTATTCTTTCCCATTCCCAACTAAGTAATACTTTGTAGACACCGGTCACCACAGATGGCTACCATGATGTGCTAAAAGACATTACACGTGTATGCCTGGCTACAGGGTAGTCACACATAAACATGCACACACTTGCCGGTATTGTGCATACACGTCTTGCCTATGTAAAGGTAACTAGTACAGTGGTATGCAGTTGGAGTATGTTCCACAGAACACATACAATTACACTTACTCTGATTCCACTTGAGCTGGGTGACATCACAGGATTGATTACTTGCAGTCAGGAGGTGGGGAGAGAGAGGTTTAGCAGTTGACAAGGATAAAGGCCAGTGCAAAAGGAGGTATCTCTTTGGAATGCAGTAAAACCAACTTTCATGACAGGATGTCGACAGAAATACACAAACACACTCTGCCATTTGCTGACACACACACACACACTCAGGCATTTGTTCACACACACAAACACACACTCACACACACACACACACACACACACACACACACACACACACACACACTCAGCCATTTGTTGACACACACACTCAGGCATTTTCTGTCACACACTTAGGCATTTGCTGCCACACACAGTTACCAGTGGTGGGATCAGAACTCCTGCCTATCTACAGATCACTATTACAGTATTACACAGTTACAAAACACGCCACAAAAATTACCCATGCCAAGGCAGTCAGACTGCCCTTCTAAGATTGAGGACAACAACAGGGAGACTGACAGTCATGAGGTACATAGCTGTAAACCTGTGTGTTTAAAGCAGGTGTCCATTACAACCTGTATGCACAAACAAGACACATCACCTGCAGGTAGGCCTGAGAGGTATAGTTGTAGCACAACAAGAACCTGAACTGGAGTATGGCCATCTGTGGAATGGACAATTACTATCACTATACAGGGCTACAGTGGGCATGCTTATACACTTAGTAGCACAGGGCCATTTGGGATGCACTATGACTACAACTACACAAGGTTATACTGGGCATGCTCATACACTTAGTAACAAAGGGCTTGTTGGATGCACTGACTCAAATTACACAAGGTAGCAGTGAATATGCTCATACACTTAGTAGCATAGGGCTGTTTGGGATGCACTCCGATTCTAACTGCAGAAGGCCACAGTGTGCATGTTCATACACTTACATGTACAGGACACATTGTAATGGACTCCTATTGTAAACACATAGGTTTACAGCTATGTACATCTTACCTGTCGGTATATATGCACATCATACTGGTATGCTACCTGATACCTGTATGTGGTCTGTAAATGATATATCTGTGTCTGTGCTGTTTGATACACATGCATACATGTACATGAAGTACTGACATATATATGTTAAGTATACACATTCATGCATGTGTGGACATGACAAACAATAGGTTACCTGGGACACAGGTAGATGCTACCTAAACAGCATGTGTCACACACCTTGCTGCCCTGAAAGGCATATATTGATAGCAGGTTGTGGAAAGTGGCATTATACATGGAACAGTGGCATGTGCAAGCATAATGTGTGAGCCACATTGTGTAATGGTACTGAGGTGCAGGTGTCAAGATGACCTCTCCCAGCTGTGTTAGTAGTTGTCATTATTAGCAGTACTGCTACCCAAGTATATCTCACATTGGTCATATACACAATTTCTGCTGCTGTCTGCCACCTTACATGAGGCATTTGCTACCAAGCACATTACTGCCACTTGCAGTGATGTCATGGTATGAGTGGCAACTGCTAGACCAAAACAATGAGCCAATGTCCTGCTGTTATTATGAGGTTGTCCAGTGTCTGTCATTCTGGCCTGTCATGACTGAATGACAAGCCTTCAACACAGAGCACATGCATCCATGTTTCACGTGTGTGTGGATAATACCTAGGTCGCATTTACCCATATAGCCACATTCCAAGGCAAATGTCCTACACCCAGAAGTAACACCTTGACACCTACAAGACAATTGCATTGGATGCTTATGCTAACCAGTGCTAGATGCGTGGCTTTAGTAATCCATTTGCTCATTGTAGAACCTACAATGGGGAATACTGACATCTGTGCAGTGAGGAACACCTGTCTGAAAGCTCTGCAGTGCACAATTGCACTACCACCATATAACTCAGATCCAGACATGTGGGCCATAACAGTGGTATGGACCATTCCAGGTGGTGGTGTACACATATTCATAAAGGCATGTAAAGACCACTACTCTGACATAACGCATCACAGATGAGTCAGGTACAGGTGACAGTGACAAATGCTGCATTCTAGGTTGTATCCTCATATACATCCACCACCTTGTCCCCAGACTACCAACACACAACCATATGTGGTATGAATAGTATGGTAGACCACCAGATAATCTTTGATTGTTGAACTGGACCTAGGCCTTCATCAACTGTACAAAGTACCCATGTACAGACACAGCTGCACAATGTGTTATGCAATGCAATAATACCACTGTTTGTAACCAGCTCAGTTGTACACATACCAGGATCCCTCAGATGTTGTCAGCATTAACACGGTTGACTGTTGCTGTACACTAGTAAACAACACTCTCATGGTTGGATATGACCTAACTGTACCTGCCCTGGATATGTACATCCCACACTCATACAACATAAATGACATTACTATAGCTTGCGTTATACTTTCTACATACAGGTGGCTACAGTCATTACACACATGCACACGGCAGATAGCATGCTAACAGTACATATGGTTTGATATCTATGTTAACAGAGGTAATATTCCCTCTACTGATCACCCATGACACCTTTCATATCATACAACACACCATGTGGTATGTATGTCATTAGACATGTCCACCTAATGCAATGCCTACAAACATACCCAAATAACAGGATAATAGGACCTACACAAGGCCTGTATTGACAGACTCAGGGAATTCCAGCTCTGCTCTGTATGTTCCTGAGTAGTCACAGCTGATATGTTCATAACATGTACAGCCATGTGTGGCCACAGCTCCTACATATACCCCATGTCAACAATTGCAAGCCATGCATGCTGTGTGCTATCTGGACATTAGCCTTAGGACCACAATAGTCAGTATATGCTGGGGTGAGATGTTTACAAGCCACAGACCTCACACATGCTTGAATTAGTGTACTGCCTAGCTCTAACAGAGCACATTGCTGGCACTCTCCCACTAAACATGAGGTGTGTGTGGCAAATATGATGTGCTCACTGTTAACCATTACAGTGCCCTGGCTTCACCATTGCACTGTCAAGTAACAGTTTGTAGGAGCATGACATGGAATAATGCTGTGCGTGTCTCGCTATGTGCTTTTGTCATATATGTACACTTGGCTACTCGGTGAAGGTGGTGGTGTCCTACCAGTACATGAATATAAGTTCCATTATAGTGTAATGCTCGACTATGTTTCTCACATGGCGTGGGGAAGGTGTGGAATTTATCCTCTTGACCTGCTAGTGCACTTACTGATGTAGACTGCATATGTGTACATGTATTGATGTTTGTGTAGATTCCATGTGTGTGCAGTGTCTGATGTCTGAAGGTGACTGTTGTCTTAGCACATCATGCTTTTGCAATACAGCCTCAGCATTGCCAAATGTATATGGTGATGTGCTCTAAGTACAATAAGCCATACATGAGGTATGGACAGATGTTTGGACATGACTACCAAGTGGTGCACTTCTTTGCAGATGAATGATTACTGAGGACAGCTCACTGGTGTGTTACAATCATTCCTACAATAACCTGTGTAACTGCTAAGGTCAGGTTTTGTTAATTGAAGTGGATGACAGACAATGTAGACTGCTGTAAGGGTGACACTGAAGGCAAACCTCATGACACCTATAACAGTAATACCTCCCCTGTGCATATATTGTGCATATATCAGCACAGTTGGCAAAGGAAAGAGTCAGTAAGCTTTGTACCGGATGTGATAGTGCTGTACTTCTGTAATACCTATCATGAGATAGGCAGGTGTTTGAATCACAGTTCTGGCACATGTGTGTGTGTGTGTGTGTGTGTGTGTGTGTGTGTGTGTGTGTGTGTGTGTGTGTGTGTGTGTGTGTGTGTGTGTGTGTGTGTGTGTCCATATATGTCACGTATGGTTGGGAATACATCCCACATGTTTTCACTCTCCTGAACACTGTTTTTGACACCAGTACAGAGTGAAGTCTAGAAAGAAAGGCATAGGCAGGTGGTTGAACCTCACACATGTAAAGTGTCTGTATGTGTGTGTGACATAGGTGTATATCTTTGTGAATGCCACAGTGTGTGTGTGTGTGTGTGTGTGTGTGTGTGTGTGTGTGTGTGTGTGTGTGTGTGTGTGTGTGTGTGTGTGTGTGTGTGGCTGTCCATGTGTGGCTATCCATGTGTATGCCTGCCTCGTCCCTGGAGTGAGGCTGTATTTTACCATAGTAAAATGTTAATGCCCCCTCCCCCCCATCCACTCAATGCAATCTAGCATCCCTGTTGATATCATCAATCGTAGATGGGCATTCTAACCACCTGTTTAACATGTACACCCTGGGGTGTGACCTGTTGTTATATAGCCTACTGATGGGCCCCCCTCCCCACATACACTCACTGCACTGTAGTACCCCTGTCAGTGTCCTCGAACTTAGGCCATTCTGACCACCTGTACATGTGTAATCTCTGTGGTGCATCTTGTAATTGTGTAGTACTATAATGATGATATGCACATAGGCAGGGGTTCTCATCTGAACACTGGCAACTGTGTGTGTGTGTGTGTGTGTGTGTGTGTGTGTGTGTGTGTGTGTGTGTGTGTGTGTCAGAGCGTGTGTTACTGTGTCTGTGAATCCCTGAGTGTGTGGGTGTGTCTGTGTTTGCATGTTGTCATGGCAGTGGGTATTACTGCTTTCCCATGAGAAGCCACTATTTCCACTGGCCTTTCCTCTTGTCATCCTGCATACCACTCTTTTACCTCCTCTCTGCTCCAGGTAACTATACCTGTGATGTCACCCACTATGGATGTGATGGCTCTAAACACAGTAGCTTACTACACAGCTATCATGCTCTTGGATCATTAGAACAGTAAACATAATTGAAACATGGCAGAATATAACTTTTTTGTGGAAGCTACAAAGTGCATGCAGGTATTTCCATACTGACCTGTGGGTAGTCAACACGTACATATGGGACACTAACTGCAAACATTGACATCCCCCGGCACAAGCAACTACACCTGAAAGAGGAAGGCAGAACATCAAGATTAACATGCTGTTAATGTTGGTATAGGTAATTTTTGAATAGGAATGTTGGGGAGTGATCACTGAGGCTATCTGATAAGCAGCCTGTTATATATGACTGGGGGCTCTTACTGACTAGTATCCAATCCAGGGTAGTTTGCTTGCTGGAGTTTTTATTTATCCTGGTTGGCGAATGGACTAGTTGGGTGAAGCCATGAAGGTTTACATGATGGGTTGGATGGTTGCCAGAACAGGATTGCCAGTCAATATTGAAATCACCTAAAATGATAGTTTCTTGGGGGAGATGGTGGGTAGACCAGCTGAGGAGGTTTTCTAGTGGAGGGATGTTTTGGCCAGGTGGGAAGTAGCATCCAATTATGTTGATGGTTTTGTTTTGGTTTATTTTGAGTTTGGTATATATTTCTTCATTGCCTATTTGTGGAGCTGATGATTTTAAGATCTGGATGTTTAAATGCTGTTTAAATATTATAGCTACACCGCCTCCTTTCTTGTTTAGCCTGTCTACTCTTAGTATGTCGTAACCTGTAGGGAGTATTTGCTCACTGGTAATGTGAGGTTTTAGCCAGGTTTCTGTCAGGATGACTATATCTGGGGAGTACAAGTCTATGGTGGCATGGAGTTCATAGACTTTGTTGGATATACTTCTAATATTTAGGCTTAGTAGAAGGAAGTCACTTGGCTTTCTATTGGCTGTAATACGGGAGCAGTTATGGTTTCTAGTCTGATTATGAGGATTGGGGTTGGGGATGGTAGGGCCAGGGTTGGGATGGATGTCTCCACTTAGGGCTAGTTTTGATATGCATGAGGTTATTAGTTCTCAGTTTTTTAATGTGTTTGTTTATAAGGGAAACTTTATGATTGTGCTCTGTGGGTAATAGGTATGGTGGGAGGGTTACTATGTTAAGTTGTAGGGATGCTTTATGTTTGAGTAATATAGTTGGTAGAATATGTGGGGGGACATAGGGATGGTTCTTGAGTTGGTGTGAGGGGAGCTGAGTGAGGGTGAGACATGAGTGGTGGTGTGAGTAGTTGTACAGTGGTATTGGTTGAATGAGGGGATGATGGAGCTTTGGTAGGATGTAAGACATGCAAGGAGAGTGCATGCAGTGAGCATAGTTAAGGTATGCTTGTACATGTTAGTTGAGGAGGTGTGATAGTACTGGGAAGATGGAGGAGGTAGTATTGGGTTAGCACTGTAATTGGCTATTGGAAAGATGGGAGGGGATTTGTGAGTGTAATAAAGATGAGACCACTGGGGGTAGGAGGGAATAGAGGGCAGGGTAGGGAGTGAAGTGGGTAGAGACCCTGTTAGTTGGTCTTATGAGGGGGCTGGAAACAATCAGATAACAGAGTTAACTGATAAATGAACATATGATAGTGACAAGGGTGGTTGTAGTTTTAAAAAATGGTGCCTGTCACAATGCCTGCCACAGGAAATATTTATTAACTTTGTAATTGTCTTAAGGTAATAAACAGGGAAGGGGGAGGGGAGAACAAGGGTGTGAGCAGGCAGTTCTTTGTACTGCTGCTAATGAGCCAAAGCAAAGACAAGTTTGTGTTTAAGAAACAATCACAATTGGCCAAGGACTGCTCTGAAACTGTAAGTCATTTCTTAACCATTTCTCAGGTGGATAAACAGGATAACCTTGTATCAGTAGGCTACTGTGGTCTCAGTTTAAATTAACAAACACACAGTATTGATCAGTTATGGATACTATTTGCTAACTGAAGGGAATAAGAGAGAAAGGAGAAGATGTGTGTGTGTGTGTGTGTGTGTGTGTGTGTGTGTGTGTGTGTGTGTGTGTGTGTGTGTGTGTGTGTGTGTGTGTGTGTGTGTGTGTGTGTGTGTGTGTGTGTGTGTGTGCGTGTGTGGGGTGGGGGGGCTGCTTACAAGCCAAAGAAGAGTGCTCTCCAGGGGAAAATGAATATTGTCTGAAATGGGTAGACACATACTCAAAATTAACTTTAGCTGTTTGCAGACAGTTCAGACCCGGACTGCGGTTTTCTTATAAGAATGATAAAGATGGTACCACAGATGAATACTTAAGAGTGGTGTTAGGTCTAGAAAATAAGAGTACAGAGAGGAATAAGCACTTTGATATGGTAAAGATATATTATAAAGATTACAAAAAACAAATTGAGCAAATAGCTACTGCATGCAGGAAAATATGTCTTGAACCAACTACAAGTATATGCAGATACTGAGCCAACTGGAAAAACATCTGTTAGAAGAAACCTCAGACAGTTATGCAGTCACAGATAAAAATATAGCGAGCAACACTCTGTCGAGGTTGTCTAATAATATCATTGGGCATGTGTGGATGTTATGCGTGTGTGTGTTGAGGTGCCCTACATTTGTTTCCGGTGTGTGTGTATGCATGCACACAGGTCTGTCATGTGGCTGGCCTACACAGGGGTATTATTGACAGCTGCAGACTGTACAAGGCAGGTTTCACAGTTCATGGTGTCTGGCCATGGCAAAGTGACCTGCGCCTGCCAGTGGTTGCACGGGCACTACCAGGCAGAGGTTCAGATTGGGTATTGTCTGATGACACATGTCCACTGGAATCGTGTCCCTGTTGGGACCGTCCAGGACCATGTGCATGTGGCCTGCTGTGTCCTGGTGTGGGCTGCACAGCACCAGCTTCACTGCTGCTGCTACCATCACTATGGAAGCGGGCATGTGCAGTAGCATGTTCTCGTAGACCTTCAACAAGTGATGTAGCTGACCTACATCCCCATGCCCGACATCTCACTCCCACCAGATGTTCCAGCACAGACATTCCAAGCTCGAGGATTGAAATGCCATGGTCAAGGACTCACACCATGTCCCCCAATCATCTATTCAAAACATCTGCAAGATGATGGTGAGCATTTGCAAGTGCTGGGATTTTGTCAGTTAATGAACGGACAGCAGCTCTCTGAACCCTCAGACCGTCTCTGTTGTGCCATTCAGCATGTGCCTGTGCCTCCATTACAGCCAAAAACATGCTTTTAGTGACTTCAGCTGATGTGCTTTGTCTCGCATGGTCATGTTGGCCAGTGGTCCTCCTATGAGCAGTGCTTGGCACATGCCTTTGTGGAAGATCACCAGTCAGTTGACTGGGATTATGGTGTCCAGGCACACCTTCCATAGTGTCCACACTTCCCTGTTCCATACTACCACCCGCAAACTGTCCTTCCTCTATGGCCAGTGGTGATAGGATATGTGTAGGCAGGGGAACTGTGTGCGAGGATGAGGGGAGACAGGTGGAATGGCATCCAACGGCACAGATTCAGCCCCTGGCAACCCTACCTGTGCCTCAATTATACTATCATCATCACTGGTAGAGTCTGTGGGGACACTAACATCAGGTGGACCGCAGGAGAGCAACACACCTACATCAACACCTATGAGGGGAAGACAAGAACTGTACATTACAAGTTATACCAGACACACACACAGACAGAGACACACAGACACACACACACACAGAGACACACACAGACACACACACACAGACACACAGACACACAGACAGAGACACACAGATACACAGACACACACGCTACATGCAGGGGATATGGCAGATGGCATTCAGCTTAGACAATTATAGTTTCAGCTTAGACAATTATAGTGGTAGTTATCATACATCCCTGAGTTGCACACAACAGCATGCATGTGTTATAGCAGATGGCATGCACCTTATACAATTATAGTGGTGGTTAGCATACATACTTGTATTGCACCATTTGTGTTAGTAGCCTATGCCCCATGCCTGCAACACAATGCATGCACTTTGCACCATTGCACCACACTGCCATGGTGTGTGCAACATCCACCACATGTTAACAGACCATCGTTGACCTTTGTACATCTGCTACTGATGCTTTGTGTTGGCCACCACCCCTATGTGTGAGGATATGAGCAGTAGGGTATGTCAACTGCATACCATGTTTACCTGAGCCCTAGCTTGCATATCTCCACCAAAGCAGTGCATGTCTGTTCAACATTATTCTGCCTACCCCTGAGCTGAGTTTAGACATTGTGCATGTGACTGTACACACATGTTCAACATGGCTGTCTCTACTTTGCAATGGTGTCACAGACCAGCACAGGTTTACAGTACACCGGCCTGCTGTGTGGCGTATGACCTTGCCAATCACATGTAGTATGACACGTCTTCTGCTGACGTGTTGAATGACATGCATACATGTGTAACACAATGGTGTCCTTTCCAATCTACAGTACGGTAATGGTGTCCCAGTGCAGGGACATGTTATACTTACATGGGCCTTCAGCTGATGCAATGTTGTCTGCCCACCCTACAAATATGCAGGGACATACTGCACATTGAGCTGATGTGCATAGCCATTGCAGGGCATCATGTGGCTTCACAATTGCTATACAGTGTGAGCTACTGACACAGTTCATAGACATGACTATGTTCCTATACAATACATATCTAATGTGGGATGTGACCCACATCACTGAGGTGTATACACACTAAACCCTAATGTGGAATGTGTGACACAGGTCACAGAAGGGTATACGGATGACACCCCTGCATATCTGCAACCATATTACTGATGCCTGGCAACTATGCCCACACATGGCTAACTTAGCAGTACTCTATGTCTCACATGCCATCTGTGTACCTCACACACATGAGGAGCAGGCATGACAGTGATGTCTGACACCAGCAAGGTGAATGTACTGTATCTGTGGCCTGATGTGGTTGTATGTGTATGTTGTGCAACACATGTATGTATTTGGATACTGTATAGGTGAATGCTTTCATGTTGTGACACACTCAAGATGTTCAAGACATGTTATGTGGTAGTGTCATGTTATGTCTGCACAAGCTGTACACAGGCCTGTATGATGTTTAGTGTTTCACATCTGCAATATCACCATTACACAAAGGCCATAGTTGTATTGTGTTGAGCCCATGTACAACAGGGTGTACACACATGTACATCACTTCTACTGTGTGTGTGTTGCTTCATGTCTCTGGCCATCCTCCATTGGCCATGTGTACACATGTTCTGTCCAGTGGTTGGGATGGCCATCTTATTTCACATCCCTTATGACATACACCCATAGATGTCATATGAAATTTAAGAAAGTTCAGTTACAGATTTGCTGTTCTGAACTGTTTGTAAGTTTCCTGGAGGCCAGTGCTTGCTTGGGCTAAAGGGAAGTCTCTGTGTTCACCAGTGGCAGTGGTTAACACTGAGCAGCCTCCTGTCCCTGTAGGAGTGGTTACTGCCTAGAAGCTGTAGTTTTATTGGCCATTTTGGGTCAATTCTAAACTCCTTGATCTCTCTCTCTCTTAAAACCCTGCAACTCTCTTTTTGCGCAGTCTTGCGCACAGAGCAGCGTCAGGCAACGCCGCTTAAACAGGTTTAAACTATTCCCGGCTCCACAAAGTCTGCTCTTCACTTTTTCCCTTAGAATTGCTCAAAATCTCTAATTAAGCACTCTATTTTCATTCTAAATCCCTGCACTTGCTCGTATAAGTAATCTCATAGGTAAACACAAACTAAAACACTACATCCTCTTATACTCCTTCTAAGCACTTGCTCCCTATTGGTTCTTTCTGATCAGTCAATAAGTAGTTCTCTATATTATTCAGGCATGTCCAAAGGTCAGTTTCGAGTTTACTCTCCAGTCCAGCTGGTGAATCTGGGAATCTTGAGGCAATGTTACAACTGCCTTATGTATACAGACCACCCTCTCCTCCTCCCAACAAGCTCAAATATATGTGAGAGATGCAACTATATAGCCAAACTGGAGGCTAAGCTCTCTCAACCCAGTACTGGCACAGCCTGTCAGGAGGAGAAGTTAACCACACACACCACAAATCCAGTCTCACATAGACCTATCGCATCAGCAAACCAAACACATGCACACAAAAACATACTCGGGGGCTCTAAATAAAAATCTGCCTAAGCAGCAGAGACCTCCAAAGCAGACATCCAAGCAACACCTACTATGAAACAATATCCACGTAGCACATAGCTCACAAAGTCAGTGTGCCACACAGTCATAGCCCTTAAGGCTAAACAACACACCTAATACACTTGTAATAGGTGACTCTATCATCAGACACACTGACGTCCCACTCACCAGGCTGAACAAAGAGAAGGTTACTGTAAGCTGCCTGTCAGGTGCCAGGATCCACCACATAACACAAGCACTCAGGTCACTCCAGAGCAAGTAGAAATATGACTCTGTCATTGTCCATGCTAGTGTAAATGACCTGAGACATACCTCCCTGGACTACATGAAAAAAGACGTACAGGAGCTCTTTGATCATGTAGCCCAGGCCGGTATGACCCTGACCTTGAGTAGCATCTTACCCTCAACAAGAATGATGCCACAGTATAAAGACAAAATGATTAATTTTAACAACTGGCTAAAGTATTGGTGTCATTTAAAGGGGATCCAGTGTCTGTCAGCCTGGGATGACATGCTCGACAAGCCACATTGCTTCGCTAGGGACGGCTTGCACTTGTCACCCCTGGGTTTTCGAATACTGGCAAAGGCTCTTGCCTCCTCCATAGTGCCTTTTTTAGGCAAGGCTCAAAAGACAAACCCACTCCCATAGACAACACAAACAAAAAGAAACTAAGGGTAATGCTGCTCAACGCCAGAAGTTTAAACCTCAAGATTCATAGACTCGAGACTCTCCTCAGTATGGAGAATATCGATATCTGTGCAATAACAGAAACCGGGTTCAAGGCTCCCGAGAGCACCCCAGCACTAACAGGTTATACTTCATACCATGCTTTCTGGCCCCATAACTCGGACCGAACCACAAAAGGAGGGGGAGTATCCATATTTATCAAAGATACCCACACTTCCAGGTTAGTGCCACTGCACAAAGCATCGGAGACCATCCATGTGCAACTAACAGTGGGAAAAAGTGCCTTTTAGTTTGTAGCCTGCTACAGACCACCCTCCCAAACACAGGAACCTCACTCAGCTTTCCTGAGAACACTGGAGAATATGAAGGTCTTTCCAAACACTATTATATTGGGTGACTTCAACTACCCAAACATCGACTGGGAAAACTACTGAAGCCCAAACACCCTCGCCCAACGGTTCCTAGAATTTATAAACTCAAATGCTATGGAACAACTGGTCACCACTCCCACAAGAGGGGAAAACATATTGGATCTGGTCATCACCAACATGGGGTCTCTATGCTCCACACCAGAGGTATGACCCTCATTGGTAAGATCAGACCAGAAACAAATCTCACTGGACATCCATATCCCATCCCCACCCCTAGCCAAGGAAACCAAGGTGAAGAACTTCTCAAAAGCAAACTTCACACTTCTCAAAACTGAGGTGGAATCCTTCAAAGCCCCCGGGCCAGTGGAAAATACGGCCCAAAATGCAGAATCCTTTACAAAAGTATTCTATGGACACCTACAGGAATGCATGGAGCATGCTATCCCAAATAAAACAAAGACTCACTCCTCCAAAGGAAGGAGACCTGTCTGGTGGATCCCGGCCATAAATAAGCTATACAACAGAAGGAGAAAGCTACTACATGACAGAGCAAAATCCCAAAAAGGGAAGGCATCACTGATCAGTACTAGCAAGAATCTACAATCCCTCATAAAATCATCTAAGGCCAGCTTCGAAAGAAAAATTGCACAAGACACTAAAGATAATCACAAGGCCTTCTTTAGTTATGTCAGAAACCTGGGAGGCAACTCCCAGATATGCTCTGAGTTAGTGCAAAATGACAAAAAAATACACTGAACCCACAGACATTGCCAACATCTTGGCAGAAAGGTTCAGTGCAAACTTCTCTCCCCCTTCCCCCCCAAAAGAGCAAATGTCTATCCCAACAGAATGTAGCCTTCCTGAGATCACAGAGACACAGGTGAGAGCTGCCCTCTCCAAAGCAAAAAACACAGCATCAATGGGACCAGACGGTGTCCCGGGCTGCGTCTTACACGAGCTCCAAGAAGAACTAAACCCTCATATAAAGTCACTGTTCAATCTCAGCCTTACTACAGGATATGTACCCAAGGAATGGCGTACAGCAACAGTGGTACCCTCCACAAAGGAAGTGCCACAACAGACCCCAAAAACTATTGCCCAATAAGCCTGACTAGCCTGGTCTGCAAAGCTTTGGAGTGTATCATCATGGAAATCATAAACATAGACATTGGGAACCTCCAGACACTGGATCCTACCCAATTCGGCTTTGTTAAGGGCAGATCTTGCCTCTTGAACCTGGTCAACTTCTTTGAAACAGTTACCAAAGCCATAGATGAATGGAAGGTAGTCCACACAGCCTACCTGGACCTCACAAAAGCCTTCGACACAATACCCCACTTGGGCATCATAAATAAGCTCACCAGCTTAAATATCAACCCCTATGTCACAAGATGGGTTGCAAACTGGCTCAGGGATAGAACCCACATGGTCAGAATAGCAGGTGCCATGTCAGACTCTAAACCAGTTACAACTGGTGTCCCACAAGGCTCAGTCCTGGGACCTCTCTTGTTCGGTATATATTTCTCCGAGGTACAGGCTAACACGGGTGGACTATGGCTGACCAAGTTCGCAGATGACTGCAAACTGGGTGCTGTAATCGACTCTCTGGCTGACACAAGCATCCTCCAAAAGGGTCTTACAGAGACAGATAACTGGTGCCAGAGCCATGGCCTAAAGCTAAATGCCAAAAAGTGCATAGTCATCCCCTTTGGGAAAAACAAAGTGCCCACAAATTACCACATAGGTGGTAATCTATTAAGTATGGAAGAAGTAATTAGGGACTTGGGGACCCAAGTAGATAGCAATCTCTCCTTTGACAATCACATTGCCAAAGTGGTTAGAAAGACCTTCTATATAGCCCACCTTATCATAAAAGGGTTCACATCTAGATCAAGAGAGGTCATTGTGCCCCTCTACTCATCACTTATTGGGCCCATAATTGAGTACAATGCCCCATTTGGGATGTACCTTACCCAACTCCTTCAGCAACTGGAAAGACCCCAAAAGTATTTCACCAAGAGGATCAAGGGGCTCAAACAGATGCCCTATGCAGTTTGGCTAAAGAAACTCCAGCTCTACTCAGTTGCGTACTGCCTACTCAAAGGTGATCTGTGTCTGACGTATAAATCCATGTCCAACCCAGAATTAAAAGACATGCTTCACCTCAGGAAATCCAACTCCCTTAGAGCTACACACTTCAGGGACTTGAACCTCAGCAGAGAAATAAATAGGACATGCTGGAGGGACAGATTCATATACCAGAGGCTCCCCCTCACTCTGGAACAAAATCCCAATCCATGTTAGGCAGAGCCCCTCACTGACCCTCTTCAAGAGAAATCTTGATGAGTGGATGGGAGATCATAAGTTTACCCCTGGGATCTCTTCTGTGTCCCTGTTTGACAGAGGTATAGTTAACTAACCTTAAAAGGGCTGCCTTTTGTGACCTACTATACAGAGGCACAGTCAACTAATCTAAAAGGGTGTCAAAAGCCAAATACACTCTGGCTAGTCTTATAAATGCCCTAGGGCAGATAGCCTAGTATCAACCTATGAACCTATGAACCTATGCTTCACTGATGACAGGGTTATGCAGACAAAGGGTGGTATGTATGGGATGTGAGGCATGTTTTGCAGGATAGTTGAGCAGTGTTGCCATCAGCCTACTACATGTCATGGACACATCAGATAGCACATGACATTGTGTGACATTCATAGCAAGGGTATAATCCACAAGGGTGTATCCTGTGGGCCAGTCATACTCCAGCTCCAACACATTTAGAGTGTATGCACACATACGCTCTCTGTACAGTACTGTTTGCATTCCCAAAATGTGTAATGCTGATATGTAGTACCTGTCCCTACACCTCCACCATTGTATTCACTGTTGTCCACACATCTGGCAGTGACAGTTTGAAAGGTTTAGTGTAGGCATTTAATATAGTCTTCAATTGTTTCATATGGGTAAACACTGTGATGCAGTGCAGGTCTGACCAGTGTCCATTAACAGGACCACCATACATTATGTGTACGTGTGTTATGGCAGATAGCATGCAATTAATATGTTCTGTGCATTATCAAGCCTGGTAAATAATAACAATCTCAGCTGACACAAGCTGCTGTTGCTGCAAAACACCAGAGGTACCTAAACAGGAGTGTCACAGCAATAAGATTATTATCCACACTTGTGTGATAGCTACAGGGTGCAATGTCTATGTTAGCACATAAGCCAGTAAAATACACTATACTATGGAGTATGCACATCTGTGAATACATAGAGTAGCAGATTATAGTGTGCGGCATGTATGCATACATGCCTTGCATATGATGTTACATTACATATTGTACAGTAACACATGTAACTATGTGAAATATAGTTATGTTATATGTGCAGTAGTGACTTACCAGGCAACTCCAGGCTTGGTGGTTGAGAGATATCCACCTCCACAATACCAGCTAAAGCTTGTGGATGGAGGTCTGCAGGTGTCCCCAGCTTGGCCAGTAGCTCCTTGGTATGTGTGAGTGGGGGTTGGGTGAGTGGCCCCCACCTATTGCACTTTCTTCCCTGGCGATTGCATTAGCACGCTGTTTCGCCCATCTTATGAGATCAGTGCAGTGTCGGTGCACCTGCTGATTGATGTTGGCAGTCACAATCGCACCTTTTACCCTCCTGCAGAGTTCCTCCCACAGGGCATCCTGCTGCTGTGCATCCTGTGGTACATGGCTGAAGAGTGGCGTATGGTTGTCAAGGAGGTATGGGTTAAGGACCTCATCCTGGCATACCTGGAAGAAATAATGATGGAGACAGGTCACAATAACTCACAGAGAAGTACAAATGTACAGCTGAACATACATGTGTATCACATTTATTAAGATTACAGATACGTGTTTGCAAATCTACATGACACTAACACCACTGACATGTATAAGTCACACACATTTGACACTTACTGGTGATGTGATGTTATCGCCATATATGTGGGTGTCATGTGATGACATTGCTCATACACCATGTGGATGTTGTCTTGATGTGGGCATGTTTGTTTGCCTGTACTGGTGTCTTTACCTATCAGCACATGCCTGGATGTGTTCACATCAATGCAATTGACCTTAATGCTGTGTATATGTCACATATATAGTCATACATAGCCATTAGGGACATGACCTGTGACCCTGTAGACTTGCAAGCATGTATATGTTTTGCCATATACATCTACGTGGCACTGCAGAGCTGTGTAGCATCCTGCCATGTGTTGCCTGTGTTGCACATATGTATCACATGGGACAAAAGCAAGCCTGATGGTATTTGCAGGGTTGAATATCAACTATAGCATGTATGGTCATAGTGATCTAGTAGGCTATATGCCCTGGGCCATTTATGAGCCTAGGCAGACAGGTTACCTAGCTGAAGGGAACAAACAGGTAAGTTTCAGTGGCCAGTTCAAGCAGTGCCACAGAACTGATCCACAGGGTTACTGATATATTTGACATGCAGTCATCACACCATGTCATAGAGAGGGGCGATGTGCAGCTTCGCTGGACAGGGATGCATAGTATGGTAAGAGTATGTTAAGTGTATGGGACAGAGATCTGTCAGGTATGTTGTGATCCTTGTACTAGAAAGGTGGATGTCCATGAAGTATGTGTTATTTGGGATCAGGATGTGTTAAGTGTAGCATGTCCAACACTTCTGGGTTTGACATGGCTTTATTCAGGGTAGGCTGCATGCTACATAGTGCAGCTAGGGATTGGGAAGGGCAGTATAGGCCATCTACACATGGGCAGTAACCCTTAAAGGAAATATGTGATCTATTATGGGTCACATGGGTGTTGAGTATGTCTGAGCAATTATCTCTATATTCCTGGATGGCACCATGTCATGATTAGGGGTGCCACATACAACTACCTGTCTGGTGTGGTGAAGTAACTATCAAAGGAAAGAGTACTGTCCAGCTGCATCCCATACACACAGTTGCCATTATGTTGACCGCTGCCTAGGTGGTAGTTCATGGGTACAGGGCTTGTAACATAGGGGATGACAATGCAATACTTAGCTGTCAGATTGTGGCCATGTGTTACACACCACACATGTGACACACTAAGGCCCTTCTGTATGTTGAACGCAGCACACATTGAGTCGACTTGCTCCTAGTTCATAGTCATTTGGAAACATCAATAGGCTTATGCCTTCTGTGTTAGTCTGTGTGGTATAGATAAAGAGGGGGAGTACCAGGAATGAACCCTGTATTACTGTGGCTGGCACTGGTTTGATGTGTGTGTATTAGTCAGACATCATCTCTAGTGTTGGTTCTGCTAGTAGTCCAGTTGCCAACCACTCCTGTGACAGGAATGTACACCTAGTTTACTGAGTTTAGCTGGAACACAGTATGGGTGGCAGTGTCCTGCGACCTGGCAAGGTCATGATATGCAGTGTGAATCAACCCTACTGTCATCTACATCTGTACTGAGTACATCAAATACCTTGATCACGCTTCATGGCCTTACAGACCAGACTCAGCAGGGTAGTTGTGCACTATTTCCCATTATCAATGGTGTCTCCCCTTTTGTGGGGTGTGATAACTGTTGCTGTGCACCATTCGGTGTGTACACAGCCTGACATGGAGCTATAATTGAACATGATGTGTATGTGGATAGCTGAATGTTCTTACATTTGTGTAGGATACACCCTGGGATGTTGACAGGTCCCATGAAAGCTGTATGTATGACCTTAGAGAGTGCATCTTGTACCTACATAGTTGTTATTACAAGGGCCCTGTAGTGTACATGGATATATTACTAAGTGTACCTGTTGGGGGGTGGGAGTGGGTTTAGGTTCTCCGAGATGCTATCTGGATGAACGGGTGCTACTTCTGTAGGTGCAGTACTTCCCATGCCATAGTGCTGTTCAGCGCGGCAGGTCTTGTCATTGCCATTACGATTAATGACACAGCTATAGAATGCTCTGTGCTTGGCCTCATAATATGTGGCTGATTAGTTTCACAGTAGCTTTGTGTGGTTTTATATGGTGCATCTGCATCTTACTGAGGCTGACCAAGGATCACCTACACTCATGGGTGTTCACTCTTGCAATAGTTACTACCTTCTGTGGTACAGTTGAAAGCATGGTACCACCAGTTTGCCTTCTTGTTTGTGTTGGGTTGAATCCTGGTTCTGTTTCAATGGCACATCCACTGCACATATGTGACTGCTTATGGTTCAATTGTGTAGGATTCAGCATTTGCACATGCACTGTCCATCTGCATGGGTGCCATGACAGTCACCACTCTGCTCTTAGGAAACATAACATTGGCATTGGAGACTAACTATGTGTAGCATACTGTTAGCCCTGTTTGTGTGACTTCTGCGATCCAGGTTAGTGGGGTCATTGGAATCCAACATGCATTGAGCACAAGTGTTGGTACATGAGGAGTCTTCCCAGTTCATAATGGAATAGTTGAGAGTAGCCATTATTATGGTTCTGTCTCAGACCTAATCTTCCCCATTACAGCACATTATGACAGTTGGGAAATCTGCAGCCTGGTGGGTGATCTGTCTCAAGGTGCAATTTGAATTCCACTTTGGCACAAAGGTAGTTGCTCAGCATAATGCATCTGAAGTTATGCAAGTGCAAATAGCGTAGAAGTGTACTAGTGGGTGATCTGTCGCAAGATGCAATTTGAATTCCACTTTGGCACAAAGGTAGTTGCTCAGCATATTGCATCTGAAGTTATGTAAGTGCAACTAGCATAGGTGTGTACATATCCTTCAGGAAGATGGACACACCTGTGGCCCATGTGTTCCAATAAAGGATAATGGGCAAGAGGTGAGGTATGTGTTATAACATGGTCATGCAGGTGTGCTCTCCAGAGCAATGAAACATGTCTCATCCACTTCACAGATATGTTGTCCATGTTAGGGATTGACATGTGTGTGTCCGTATAGTGTTTCTGACATGTATCATTGTGTAGCGAGACCCACAGTTTATTGCTTGGCTGTCCCTGTAATAGCAGTGGATCTTCACTTGAACTGTGCATGATGTAGGCACTATAGGGGAAGCATGAGCCCTAGGCAGTATCCAGATTCCCAGGGGTGACAGGTACAGGCCCTGTCTGGCAAAGCATCATGGTCTGTCAACCATGTTATCCCATGCAGACAGATACTGGATACCCTTTGGCTTGCACCACTACACTAGACAATTATGGAATACAATCCTTTTGTCCCTGTACTGCAGTACCATTCTGGCCAATGGCAGAATGCTACCCAGACCTTGGGACATACCTGTATGGGCTACATGACCTGACAGTTCCTAAATGTGTTTCCATGCAGTCCAGGCTACTGCATCACAGGTCCTGCACAACAACATGGAATATGCCAGAGCCATGTGTATAGTTCAAAAGGTGGTCTGAGTGTATGGGTATGTGGCTATTCATGGCAGATAGGCAGCTGACAGTATGTATGCCCTCGTATAGGTTGGTGTGTAACAGTGCTAGAGTTTGCATTCACATATGAGTACTGTTGGTCATGTTTCCAGCCACATGTTCTGAGGTGTGGCACAATTATGTAAACTATGTCATACAGTTTGTGTATTTCGGTGTCTGTCTCTTCCAGCTTGGGGGGGTTACTTGTTTGGCCAGATACTTAGAAGCATCTGTGAATGTGTGTGATTTCTCATAATGTGCATGGGTGTCCTTACTGTGTTCTGATAAGGGTATGTGCTGGTTGTGTTGATGAGCTGCATGTGTTAACCTACACCTCATGACTATCCAGTCCAGTCATGGCTGTAGACTGGGCTGCCTTCCAGCTTACCCCTGTAGCTGCATCCCAAACAATGTGTGATGCATGGTGTTAGGTGTGTTTGGCAGTGTACATGGCATAGAGATTACATTCCCCCAGGATGGCCACATACACAAAGCTGACATTAGTAAACACCAGTAGCTGACTAGTGGATATGCCTTTATGAGCATTCAGTACTACAAGTACCAAGTACTGTATTTAGTTTACATATTGCTTATGAAGATGTTTTAGACAGTGATGCTCACATGTAAATATTTGTGTTATGGATGTGACAACACTGGCTATTATGGAAACATTGTTCCTTTGAGGAGCACATCACATCCTGTTAGTTGATTACAGATGATACAAGTATCTACAGGTCTGTTTCCTTCTCTGGGCATATACTCAGATATCCACCAGGACCCTGAGCTCTGTTGGGCACAGAAAACCACTCTCCAAACAGAGTCATGTATCAATAGACTCTGATGCCACTATCAACATGATCAGGATATAATCAGATAGTGTGAGCCATCACCTATGAAGCGGCTATGCTACATCTTACACTCCTACTGCAGATGTTACACTGGAGTTAAAGATGATATGCAACCTTTTTCATTACCAGTGCTGTGCACTATCTTACATACAGTATGTGCAAGCAGCTATTAGGCTGGCAATGAGAGGTTGAGCTACACAAACCTGGTAGTTCAACCAGTGTGTCTCTACTCTCAATATCCACTCTATGTAGGTATGCACATAGCCATTTGGCCCAACCCTGTAACAAGGGTCACTACACATTTGCACAACATGTACACATGCACAGCTGTTATTGCTTGCAAACAATACTAGAGAGGATCAGCCCTGTAACAAGCATCACTACACATTTGCATAACATGTACACATGCACAGCTGTTATTACTTGCAAACGATACTAGAGAGGACCAGCCCTGTAACAAGGGTCACTACACATTTGCATAACATGTACACATGCACAGATCTTATGGCTTGAAATGATACTAGAGAGGTCCAGCCCTGTAACAAGAGTCACTACACATTTGCATAACATGTATACATGCACAGCTGTTATTGCTTGCAAATGATACTAGAGAGGTCCAGCCCTGTAACAAGGGTCACTACACATTTACATAACATGTACACATGCACAGCTGTTATTGCTTGCAAACGATACTAGAGAGGACCAGCCCTGTAACAAGGGTCACTACACATTTGCATAACATGTACACATGCACAGCTCTTATTGCTTGAAAATGATACTAGAGAGGCCCAGCCCTGTAACAAGGGTCACTACACATTTGCATAACATGTACACATGCACAGCTGTTATTGCTTGCAAATGATACTAGAAAGGTCCAGCCCTGTAACAAGGGTCACTACACATTTGCATAGCATGTACACATGCACAGCTGTTATTGCTTGCAAATGATACTAGAGAGGACCGGCCCTGTAACAAGGGTCACTACACATTTGCATAACATGTACACATGCACAAGTGTTATTGCTTGCAAATGATTCTAGAGAGGACCAGCCCTGTAACAAGGGTCACTACACATTTGCATAACATGTACACATGCAAAGTTCTTATTGCTTGCAAATGATACTGGAGAGGTCCAGCCCTATAACAAGGGTCACTACACATTTGCATAACATGTACATATGCACAGCTCTTATTGCTTGCAAATGATACTAGAGAGGTGGATATTACATTTGTCATGTGCATGGATAGTTACTTGGCTCTCCAGTTATCTTTGCTATCATGCTGCTAAACTGTCAGATGAACACAAATTATATGTATCCTGTTACTGAGTATTATAATTGCCAATAGACATAACTACTGTTTGCAAAACATAACAGAACTGCTATGTAGAATAGAATATAGATCTGCCTAAAATACTGTACATTACACAGTTATTGGCACAATATCCCACAAAGCACAACATATTTGCACGGTAAGCCCAACTTTAACATGTTCATCTTACTTATACACTCATACATATGTAGACTGTTACAATATATCAACATATACTATCCCGTGTTATAGCACATACTTGTTGGACCAATCCTGACACTGACAGTGGCTGGAAGCAAATTGGTGGGTTCCAAGCCCATATCATCCCTTGTGGTGTATGCGGAGTTTGCCGTGTGACCTATAGCAGTACACACATAGAATACTACAAGCATTACTACTGCTCAACAATACATCGCTACAAGATAGCTATTTCCACTATATGCATTGACTACATTGTAATTCTTACAGAACAGGTACTACATACACAGACATACTACATGTTATACATACCTTCTTAGTAATCAGAGGTGTTATTGACAAGTATAATATTCATTTTCGGTTTGTCTTTCAGTGTTTTGTACTGTCCTACAGGTAGATACATATGGTTTGAATGTGTGACAAGGCAACCTTTTATCAGTAACATGTGCTATCCCGATAACCAATTGGTGTTCCTAAGTAGCTAATTACATGCACAGTAACTGCGCTGCTACTGCCTTAACCAATACCATGGCTACAGTGGAGTATAACTGAGTACTCCACTTGGGCATTGTCCCTTTGCCTTACTTCTGAGGAACTCAGCGTGGAAGTGTTGTTTGGAATCTATTGCAACAGCTGTATGGAGATGAACAGTAATATAGTGTGTGTAATGCCTAGAGGATTTGGTCTAAATGTGAGTACTGCTGTTATATTTCTGAACATTGCTACTTTTGCAGGTTTTGTCTGTACCTAAAACTTTTGCATATGTTTCAGTCTGGCCAGGTTGCTTGACCAGCTCAAGGCTGCATAGCTATGCACATAATGTTAGGGGGTTTACAGCGTGCTTACCAGACATTTAGCTTGGTGTTACTGTGTATCATACTGTGCTGATAATCAGTACTCAGTAACACTTCCTGGTGTATGAACCTTTCAACCCTCTGAAACGAGATGAGTTCATACAAACCCTGTTACATCAGCAGCTGTTCAGTTGTATAACAGCAACTATTTCACATAGGGCCATGTTAGTGTGTCTGTGTCCAGGTATGTTAAGGTTTCAGCAGATGTACAGTAGTTGAATAATAGGTTATGGTATAACAGTATGTATTGATGTAATTATTTTGGTTGTGGGGTAGATGTTGGTGGGTGTACATAGCACATGCAGGTGTGTAGGAACCCCTTTTATACAATGTCTATATGTGTGTGGGTGTTCCTTCCCTATGTGAACACCTATCCCTTAGTGGACTAATACTATGGTAATTGCAGGCTGATTCATTAAGGCACTGTTAAATGCTTCCTGTATAGCATGCAGGTACTGTTAGTCCTTGAATCCTTTTGGCAATACATTGGAATGTAATAAAGTTTTGCAAAATGAAAGTTATCTGTGTATTTCTGTCATGGATATTTGCAGTCATTGCAGTTGTGTTGGTGGCTGTGTTCATAGAACATACTTGTAATAGTGTATTGGCATATACTCTTCATATGTTATGTTCATATTGTTTGCGGAGGCGGAATGTGTGATTGCTATGATCCATGTTATACTCAGATATGAAAACTTCAGATGCTGTCTACAGACATGTATGTATGTGTATATATATATATATATATATATATATATATATATATATATATATATATATATATATAGATATGTTATACTCAGATATGAAAACTTCAGATGCTGTCTACAGACATGTATGTATGTGTGTGTATGTATATATATATATATATATATATATATATATATATATATATATATATATATATATATATATATATATATATATATATATATATATATATATATATATATATATATATATATATATATATATATATGTAATGTGTTTGTGTGTGTATATGTATATAGATATATATATTATTGCATACGTTTATCTGTACCTCCATAGATGTGTGGATGATTTTAACCTATCTATAAATCTACATATATATGTAGACCTGTATATATCAACATGTCTCTATGTATCTCTCTCTCTCTCTCTATATATATATATATATATATATATATATATATATATATATATATATATATGTATATATATGAGCATACACCTTTAATTGGGTACATGGCGGGTTTTCTATTTCAACACATTCCTCCCTTTTTTTGTTTTAACCTGTCTGCATACACAACTGGAATAGGTACATCCCAGGTAGCTTAGTGTTAGGTTACCCTGAGAATGGAGTACATGATTGCGGGTTCTACTCCTGAAAGGTGTTATTATTTTACCTCTCAGAGTAGGTACTGGTAGGGAAAGTGTGAATAATGCACATTTACATGGTTTTAAGCAGGTTTGCCCGTGGTCTGCATGACGTTAAGCAAAGGTTAAACCTGTGAAGCGCTTCTCTGTTTACCATGTTTCAGCGCCGCTTACCGTTATGCAAACCCGCTTACAATTGCTTAAGGGTGCTTTAATCCACCTGCATCCAGCAGCCCTTATTCTGGCCCTCAATATAACCTAACAGCCTTTGCAGGTCTTGAACCCAGGACTATGAACACCACAGTCACTGACTTTACCACTAAGGCATCTGAGATACGTACAAATGTTATGGTGTTTAGAATATACATTTTACTACAGGCATTCCTCACTACTGAAAACAAATGTGACAGTCAGTTGGTGTACATATGTCTGATACATGTTAATGTTCATATGTTTGTGAAATTAGGTGTTGTAATGTGACATGACAGGGTGTATTATGAATGATAAAAGTTCTTGTTTTGTGTCCTTTTTATATTGTGCCCATACTCCATGTATACCCCTCCAGTTCACTTATTGGACATCTGACCCAGGCTCTCCTTGATGCATGATTGCATTACCCATCATTCTACCCCCACCCCAATCTTCACATACATAACAACCACCTCTTCTATGGTGAATTAGGTTAATATTAATAGTATAATACCAGTGCTGCATGTGTTTTGTTTACATTCCAATTCCTTTGGAGTGCTTCTGTGTCACGAAGTGTGTTCATAGATGTTTATATATGGATATTGATGTAACTGTATAATATATATATATATATATATATATATATATATATATATATATATATATATATATATATATATTGTATTAATTTTTAACAGTAATACATATGTAGACTGGAATGAGTTGGTTCGCAAACTACATTACATTACAGTGTACTGTACATATGTACACAAAGTGACTGTCCCATTTGTGATCATTACAGTGAAATACATATGGTATAAGGTGTAGTCTCAAGACCATGAGCCATATATACGACTCGGATGGTTTAGTGGTAAGTCCCATGACGATAGTGTGTATGGTCCAGGGTTCAACCCCTGCGATGCTTTGCAAATGTTTTTTACTCCAGAATAATGCTCATTTAAGCAGTTGTAAGCATGTTTAAAAGTGTTTGTGTGACATTATAGCAGCAGTTAAACACAGTTAAACAAACTTTGTAACATATAACCTGTGCGCGCAAACACGGCCATATCCGCTAACTACTCAGGATATGTACATGTCAGTGAATTAACATCTCACTATGTGCCGACATAACATTACATTCTCTGTTGACTGTACTCTCCAGCACACATGGGTTTATATGGGTGCTTTGAATGTTGATTATACGGACGATTACTACCTATATATGCAATCTGTGGTTAAGGTATAAACATCCCTGCCTATATCGGGACTGGAACCTCGAATGCACAGATATTATGCAGATGCTGTAACCATTACACTGTTGACATTAACGTTGCTTCCGCCTATTTCCTATTTAGATGATTTCTATGTGTAAGCTAGGCTAAGCAAAGGGCGGAGGCCCCCAAGCTCACGGAGCTTCACATACTCTTGAAATAACAACATATGACAAATTTACTGTGAGACAATACATTACATTCCTAACTACATTAGGCATAGCCCCTCACTGACACTTGAAGGGAAACCTGTTGTGTGAATGGGTAACAGAATATACACCCTTTGGATCATATGTCCCAGAACCATGCAGCCAGGGTTGGGGGAGCCTGTCCAGTTTGATAGCTGTGAGACCTGTTGGGGGAATTGAATGGTGTTGAACTGTCACATTAACATGCCTTCTTTAGATCACTAAGTGCCCCTATCACCCTAAACAACCCCAGTCTTCAACACCTTCCAGCAACTCTGCCTGGAATTGCTTCATTTGCTATGCTTGACAGAGGCTCAGTTACTTCATCAATGGTGCAGGGAAAGCCAAAACACTGTAGCTATGCTTCTAATTGTCCTTGGGCAGATAGGTAGTAGGCTATCTGTGAACCTCTAAAGAGCAGGCCATCACAGCCATAATATGTGAATAAACAGACCTTCAGATCACAATATATAGTGAGAAATCACCATGTAGTCAGGAAACAGTTAAGTACAGCAAGAACATACAGAACACTGATACTTAGTCACTCCAAAAGCCAAACTTGGAAGCTAGAAGACTGCATAAGTTTAAGGATTTCTACTGCTTACCAGTAGGTTACCTACAGGAGAGATGAAAAACAAGCACAGATTGGGAACATGCATGCAACAATACCATACCGGCTTATGTGTCAGTCTTAGGCTTTGGAATACTGGCCAAGGCTATTGGTGCCTGCATGGTGCCTTATTTAAGAGAGTCTTGAAGGTGAATACCAGCTCCGTAAACAGCACAATAGCAGATTCAATGAGGGTTATGCTACTCAGCACCAGGGGTTGTGATCACAACATGCATACACTCACAGCACTCCTCAGGATGGACAACATCAACATCTTTGCAGTAACTGAGATTTGTCTTAAGCCTCCTGAGAGCACACCAGCACTACCAGACTACAACCCATACCACAGATTTCAACCACAGAACATGGACTGACACAGACATGTTGGGGCTGTATCCATATTCATCAGGGATACCTACACCTCCTGGTTAGTAGGGCACCATGATACCTCTGAGATCATCCATGTGCAGCTAACATCAGCCACAACTGCAATGTAAACTGTGGCCTGCTACAGATTACCCTCCATGACCCAGGACCACCACTCCACCTACCTGGAGATAGTGGAGAACATGACAGTCCTAACGGACACCCTGGCATTGGTCGATGTCAACTACCATACCATTAACTGGGAACTTTACTCTGTTACTCACTTCCAGGCCCAGCGTTTCCTGGAATTTATCACCTCATTTGCCTTGTATGAGGTGGTAACCTCCCTAATGTGGGGTGGAAACTACTAGAAGTGGTCATCACCAACATGGGCAACAGGTGCTCCACAGCAGAGGTTAACCAGTCACTGGTTAGATCTGACCATGAACTATTCACTGTTTCCACACCCAAGCATCTCCCCCACCCACAGATACCACAGTGTATACCTTTCCTACAGCTAAATTTACACTACTATTGACAGGGGTGGGGGGTTTCACAGCCCCCACGCTAAGGGGAAACACTGCTCAAGATACAGACAGATATACAAATACAGTCTGTACACACCTACATGGATGTATGGATCATGCCATCACTGGTAAACCAAGACTCATTCCTGCTAGACAATGACACCAGTCTGGTGGACCTCGGCAATAAACAGGCTATACTGCAGAAATAGGACAGTGTTCCAGACAAACAGCAAATCCCACGAATGGCAGACATCCATGACCACTATTAGTATGATACATAGGTCCCTCATGACATCATCCAAGGCTAACAGCAGGAGAATACGCAAGGATTCAAAAGATAACCACAAAGCCTTCTTTGGCTATGTCAAGGATTTACGTGGTGACATACAGATTTGCACTGCGCCGGTGAAATATAGCACAAAATATGCTGACCCTACTGATATCGCCAACATCCTTGCAGATACATTCAGTGCATACTTCACCCCCTAAAGAGTCCACAACACTACCCGAAAGGTACAGTATCCCAGACATCAGAAACACACAGGTGGAAATGGCCCTCTCTAACAGCAGAACACAGCTTCAATGGATGCAGATGTTGTCCCAGACTGCATCTTGCAAACTGTACAAGGCAACCTGATCCCCCACCTAATTAAGCTTTCCTACCTCAGCCTTTCCACAGGCTACATGCCCATACAATGGCGCATGGCAACGGTTATTCCACTCCATCAAGGTGGAATCACAACTGACCATGGTAACTACCACCCCATAAGCCTGACTAGCCTGGTCTGCAATGGCATGGTTCGCATCCTCATGGCAGTCCTTAACAAAGACATTGGTAACCTCCGAACATGTGACCCAACCCAGGTCAGCTTGTTTGAATGCAGTTCATGCCTACTGAACCTGTTTGACATCTTACATACAGTCATCAAGACATTAGATGATGGGGTAGGTGGTTCACACATACTACCTGGACCTCGCCAAGGCTTTTGACACCATGCCCCACTCAGGTATTATTGATAAACACACCAGCCTGTACATACACCCATACATCACAGGTTGGGTTGCCAACGGGCTTGCACACAGAGCCCACATGGTATGACTAGCGGTCTTCAAGTCCAACTCCTGACCAGTCACAACTGGTGTCCCACAGAACTCAGTTCTGGGAGCCCTACTGTTTGGCATATACATCTCAGAGGTACAGACAAACACAGGTGGACTACGACAGACCACGTTTGGCAATGACTATGAACTGGGAGCCATGATTGATAGTCCAGCTGACACAGACATCCCTCAAGGGGCCTCGCAGAAAACTTCACAGGGTGTCAACATCACAGCCTCCAGCCAAGTGCCACTAACTGCATGGTCATTCCATTGTGGAATTGGTACCCACATATTAACACATAAGTGGCAGCCACTTTAATATGGGTGAGGTAATGGGGTATCTGGGGACTAAGGTAGATAGTGATCTCCCCTTTGACAATCATATCTCCACAGTAGTTAGGACATCCTTCTATGTAGGCCATCTGATTACTAAAAGATTCCCATCTAGACATACTGGGGTTATAGGGCCCCTTTACTCATCACTCATTAGTCCCATCATAGGGTATAATAACCCATGTGGGATGTACCTCAGAAGACACTTCCAACAGCTTAGAGTTCCACTAATGTACCTCGACAAGGGGAATACTGGCCTCTAACATATGGCTTATGCAGCCAGACTGAATAAACTCCTGCTTTACTCAGTGGCATCTCATTTACCCAGAGATGATCTCCGCTGGCCACTACAGCCATGTCAAACTCAGGCTTGATGGATATGCTCCACCTATGGGAATCCATGTCACAGTGAGCCACACACTGTAGTGAGCAGAATGTTGCCACAACAATAACTGGAAGATGCTGGAGGGACAGCTTCCTGTCACAGACACTCCCCATACTTTGCAACAACATCCCTAACTACATTATACAGAGCCCCTCACTAACACTCTGCAAGAGAAACCTTGGAGTGGATGGGGAACAGTAGATGCACCCCAGGGATCCTGCCACTGGCTCTGTTCCACAAAGGGACAGTTAATGAATCAATGGGGTAGCAAAAGGTGACACATTTTGGCTAGGCTTATGAATGGCTTCTGGCAGTTGGCCAAGTACCTACCTATGAATCTATACATACAGTATCAGCATATGCTGATAGCTTAATTTACTGTTCAGGTGTTGACTTACCTTGTGCCAATGGTAGTTGTGTGTGCAATAGTTGAGGACTGCCTATGTTGGATGCACACGGTAGACTGCCTATACATGACAATTTACAGGTAGTCTTGTGTGTGCCATCCATTTTTACTGTGTGCAGGTGGAGAAATCTGTCAGTCCCTAGGTGCTTACACTGTCAGAGTGTGTGTGTTATACATTCCCTCTTTGCCAAGGCATGGGCATACTGGGCACACCTCCGTCTGCCTACTGGGACTGGCTCAAGGTGTTCATGGTCTGAGTACCTCTGTGCCTGTGGGGCCCTTGGCAATGGTGGTGGGCTGTGAGGGCCTTCACCATTCTGCCCGTGTGCAGCTGTTTCCATAGGACCATATTGTGTAGCATGGTACACACTATGAAGATGTGGGCATATGTGCCTGGAGAGTACTGCAAGGCTCCTCCAGATATGTCCAAGCAATGGAACTATGATTTCAGCATCCCGAACACATGCTCTATGATGATTCTGGTTTGTGCATGTGCCTCGTTATGGCGTTCCTGCATGGGTATGTGTGCATTTCTGATGGGAGTCATCATCCACAGTTCCTTTGCATAGCCAGCATCCCCCACCAGGTGGCCATTTGGGATGTCCCTCCTGGCAAATAACTGATACAGCTGTGAGACATGCCAGATGTGGGAGTCGTGATAGCTTCCAGTGCTGCCAGCACACACATCCATGATAATGCCCTGGGCATTGCACACAACCTGGCAGTTGATGGAGGGGTATCCCTTGCGGTTTATGTAGCGCCTACCCTGCTCACCGGGTGGTGATGATGTGTATGTGTGTGCAGTCTATTGCACCCAGTACCTCTGGGTATTCTACCACATGGTGGAAGAGATGCATATTGCTGGCCAACTCCTCCTGCATTCGGGGGAAGTATATGTGCTCATTGGCATGTGGTAACATGGCATCCAGTAACTGGTGAAGTACCCTGGATGCTGATACCTGGGAGATCCCCATGATATCCCCAGTTGGTCTTTGAAAGGTACCTGTAGCTAGTATTCTCAGGCTTACACATACCTTCGTATCCACTGGGATGGGTTCCCCTCTGTTTGTTCTGGCTCTGAGGCATGGCCAGCGCAGCTCCACAAGTTTCTATAGGATATCGCTGTCCACCCTGTAATGGTCTACTATCTCCAGATCATGTAGCCCCTTGTAGGTTACTCTGGGTCTGAACACTCTCCTCCTTCTCTGGTGCCTGAGGTGACTGTGTGCATCATCGTCCACACCACCTTCAGTCTCCAACACATGCTGGTGGATCAAAGCTAAGGCAGCCCCTAACATGTACATAATAAAAGTTCCCTGTCTGTATACACCACTGGTGCAGAGTGTATGAGAATACACAAATGTGTGTGAGGTGCTTTCACACTTTATAGTATTGTGCTATGGATGCTGCTGATGTCAGTGGGTGTGTATGAGCTGTTCCAACTGCAGCGTGTCTTAAATATGGGTTTTGCAATGAGTACTGCAAGTGTGGGGCCTTTACTGTGGAGATCTACTTGCCTGCCTTGATTAATCTGTTGCCCTTTAATTCACTAGACCTTGACCCTCCCATTATCAGGCATACATCCACCTGCCGTCTTTCTTGTTTTGCACGTTTCCTACCAACTCATGGCAAAATGTGCCTTGTAGCTGATATACTGCAAATCGGCTTTATTCTGCTTTGACACTTTACTGTTTTCTTTGCAGTACAGCCCCTTCCCTTTCCTATTCTGCAGGTAGCTGCGTGCAGCCTTGTTAGCTGTTGTCAATGGCCCACTGTAGGCTCCTAGGTGTTAATTAGTCATATGTACTTCAATTTCACTGCTGCAGCATTTCCTTATTTTTTTCCTATATCCCTCCTGTTTCAGCTGCAGTGCGCACCGCGCATACCTATTTACCGGGTTTACTCGCATCTTCATCTCTGTTCACATGCATACTCGGTTACCTTGTGTACTCTCAGCTAAGCATAGCTATGGCCAATTCGACAAACCCCTATCCTGCAGCTTTGCCTAGCTGCGGGCAAACCAGTTTAGCAATGCTCCAATGTGCTTTAAGCAATGGTGACACACCCCTCTATTGATGTCATCTTTATCTCAAGGGCACACCTCGGTGTTATAACGCTACATTGTGAAGTGCATCCTTACACCAGCGGAGATTCTGAAATTCACTATCACTCCTCTCATTTGCATGGCATTGCCTACTTATTCCTAGCTACTGTGCATAACACTGTCACTGCCCCTTAGCAACCCTTGCGCCATAGTATGGTGTAGCATGCCTGCCATTGACTATTATGGAGAAATCATGATATGTGTTTCATTGCGGTTTTATTCTATATTTTTATATATCCCTTGCGATCCCCTTTGTGCACCGCTGCCCTGTGCTTCCACGTCTCGATAGTGCGACTATATATATTAAATGTTAATTTTATATTTTGTACATTTTTTATGTTAGTGGCTATATATTTAGCCATTGGCATATATTAACAATATAATACATGTGTTTGGTCTGCTGTCATGGCTCCGATTTTATGTTTGCAAAAATGTAAACCGTTTTCTGCGGTTTACATTTCTGCATGCTTACACTATGCCTGCACCACTTCCTGAATTGCTACATACCTTCATTTGCAACTGCACATGGGGTAGTTAGCATACAAGGCTCTGGAGTTGCGTGGGCATAGTGTACGCAGGTAGTGCACATGAAAACAGCTCATATCTGAATCGCTAGGCAACCATATTTGGTGTTAAAATGCCGATGCTACGCCTGCACCTGGCACAAGCTTCATGAATCCCAGGGTCTCTGTTTGTTAACTATTGGCATTGCAGATTTCATGGTTAGACAGTACCTCTCATCTGAATTAGTTTAGGTATACAAGACCTTCAGTTTTGGTCTCCAGAGCAGAATGAAGGGTGCTTCATGGTTCCTGTGTCATTTCCTCTAAAAGAGCTGATGTTACACCTATACACTAGGACTTTCTATAGATTATATGTGATGGGCAAATAAAAGACCACTTGCTATAGTTCTAGGAGCTGATTTTCAATGGTGATTCATGACTGGTACAAAGTAGAAGCAAAAATGATCAGTGGACAAGATCAAGCCTCAAAGATAATCCAGAAACTGAAGCTTTATCAGACGTACATGGAATGAATTATTTCTCTGCTCTCTACTGGTTAATAAGCAAACATATTGTTTACCCTGGGAAACCAAAATCCTGTCTTTAAGGGGTTATTTTGGGGGGATGGTGATAACAGTTCCTTAATAGTGAATATATATATATATATGTATATATATATATATATATATATATATATATATATATATATATAGATATATATATATATATATATATATATATATATATATATATATATATACACACACACACACACACACACACACACACACACACACACACACACACACACACACACACACACACACACACACACACACACACACACACACACACACATATATATATGTGTGTGTGTGTATATGTATATACATATACATATATAGGAAGTGTAAGATGTTGTAATGGATGAACAATAGTATGGACTGTCATTGGTTCAGTGGTACTCTTTGCAAGGCAGATCTTTATTTTTCCTGCCATCAATGAAGAAAGGGATTTCTCACAGACTTTGAGAGAGATAGTCAAATACAGATTTTTGAGTAAAGGGGATGAAAGTGAATGTCAAATGAGTTAGCTTGAAAATGGTTAGCTTTATCTCATAACACTAACACAGCATATACGTTGTGATTACCAAAGGAACTAAGATCTATCCATGTGACACTAAATATTCAAGCTGGTGTCTAGCTAAGGAATTACATCCAATACCAACCACAGCAGACCTGTGTGCAGCATGAAAGTTTACAGGCAAATAATTCAAAAGCAGTGCCATAGAAATCATGGCATGATGTCAGGTACTTGATTAAGATATCATTATCTAGACAATCAAAAAGCCCCAAGAAGAGAATATAACAAATGATCTTGAGTCATAAAAAGGTAATTTACAACCTGAATAAATACAGTCATGCTAGATCTATACACAGACAAACAGACATGGGTCAAAACAGTCATAACAAGTCAAACAATAGATTTCCATTTATAACACATACCTACTAACCTTACCTGTAAGAGAAAGATTTCAGGATAGGGCAGACATTTTTCAAACTACAGGAAATAATAGTTTCTTCTTGATTGATGTTTTCAAGATTTCTTAGTGAGGATGGAAAAAGTCACAGTTTTAACAATGATTAAAATACTGGAATGATATCTGACTTTAGTTAATCACAATACGATTTAAAAAAGGTGCAATAATGAAATTACATTCAAAGCAAGTAAAACAAAATTAATCTAATCAAAACTTGGGACACTTGCATTAGTCAAAGCACAGCAGACAAAAAATACATGGCTGGAGAAGACATGACTGATCTTGGCAACTTCATCTACAAAAAAGATGTCAAGCATCTTCATACTACCAGAAAGAAAAAGCTTGATGAGCAGCAACACATTTGCACTTTGCATGCTGGTAGTATTAGGAAGAGTATTGTCAAATGGCCTGATGTGGCAGAAAGCTCAAAGGACACAAAAAGAGTCT
The DNA here is from genome assembly GCF_019279795.1 of Protopterus annectens. Lineage (NCBI taxonomy): Eukaryota > Metazoa > Chordata > Ceratodontiformes > Protopteridae > Protopterus > Protopterus annectens. Next base: position 1,378,377,107 of record NC_056743.1, read on the forward strand.
TCGCATAAAAGATTTTTCCCTTTGAAATGCTGAATAATGACCGTGTAAATTACACTTGAACTTTAGCTGACAAGTCTGTTCCAGCCTCTGACTATGGTTCAAAGCTTATGGTTAAAGTATGGCTCAAGGTAAGAAGTATTTCTAAATCATACACCGACTGGGGCAACAACATCTAGAGTGCTCATCATGGCTGTGTTGTGGGACATGACTAGCACATGTGGATTACCAGCAGTTAGGCATTTTAGGAAAATGACTTGCAATAGAGTTTACTTTTCCACTACCCATGTAAAACTCTGCAGTGGATCAACTCTTTATAGGTTAAGAAATGAACCAGATGATGGTCAGTTTGAGAAACTGGCAGATTCCAAACTCAGCTGGAAGAATGAGATGAGAGGTCTTTAGAATTGCTATTAGTCTGAATGTATTGTGAATATGTATTATTAACACTGACACTATAAAGCTAATATGAAGTACTGCCATTTTAAGAAGTGCTGTGTTATTTATTTATGCATTTACTTGTTTATGTACACAAATATTTATTTATTTATTTTTATTTAACATTCATTTGTCAGGTAAGTGAGACGGTCCAAGGATCATTTTCAGTCACAAACAAGACCAAGTAGCCAAAGACAAGATATGCCCAAACAGAATATGTACAATTTTATCAACAAAACAAGATTACATACATGAAAAGCAAAGGTTTTACTATCTATATATATATATATATATATATATATATATATATATATATATATATATATATATATATATATATATATATATATATATATATATATATATATATATATATATATATATATATATATATATATTGTGTGTGTATGTGTGTGTGTGTGTGTATATATATATATATATATATATATATATATATATATACACATACATATATATATATATATATATATATATATATATACATACATGCATGCATACATATATTTATATGGGTCCCCTTTGAAACATCTAAAACTCATAACATCTAATTTCATAACATTGAGACCAGAACATCTAAAACCCCAAACATCTAAAACCCAAAACATCTAAAACCCATAACATCGAATTTCATAGCATCTAACAGTACAAATCACATGAAAATAACATCCTCTCCACATATAATGACACCAAACTACCAAATATACTTTTTACTACATTTCTGCAGGGGGCTTGATACAGTAGGGTTAGGAAATTAACTTTTTCTGACTGTAGTGCGATCTCAGAGTTGGTATATTTAATTTACGGGGGGGGGGCAAGCCCCCCACATGGGGGGTGCAGGGAGACTTGTCTCCTGCAGAAATATAGTAAAAAGTGTGTTTGGTAGTTTGGTGCTGTTATATGTGGAGGGGATGTTATTTTCTTGTGATTTGTAGTGTTTGATGTTATGAAATTAGATGTTATGGGTTTCAGATGTTTCAAAGTAGACCCATATATATATCTATGTATATAGCCATATAGATATCTATACTATATATATATATATATATATATATATATATATATATATACATATATATATATATATATATATATATATATATATATATATATATATATATATATATATATATATACATATATAAATGTACAGGTATACTTCGAAATCCTCATATCCCAGAAGACCGAATGTTATATTTATGAGCTGAAAATGACAAACAGTTGAAATCTCAAAGGGACGATCTTTCACAGGGCAAGTGATGGTTAAGGTGTTTGCCTTACAAACACAAGGTACAGGATTTGAATCTCACAGGGGATAACTGGCTAGGCTTAAAATGGCTCACAAGGGCAGTTAGCCTAGTACTAACCTATGAACCTATGAACACTTCCCCGAAACTTCACATAACCACATCAGACTATGTAAAACCCATCTAGATGGAGGACATGCCCCCTACATCTCCCTAACTATATGTACCAACTCTGTGATTGCACTATAGTGGGGAAAAGGGCATATTTCCCCATGCTGGGCAAGTGTTTACTTGCCTGGTGAAAAATCAGCCATTCGAGATTATAACTGCTCGTTATTTTCACCTCGTGAAAATAACATTCGGTCTTGTAGGATTTCAGAATTTAGACATAGCCCTATATTTATATATATATATATATATATATACATATATATATATATATATATATATATATATATATATATATATATATATATATATATATATATATACAGAGAGAGAGAGAGAGATGGATATGTGTAGTATATTTTTGGCACTTCTTTTCAAAGTTCTGCATTATGCTATTTTTTTTTTTGCTTGATTAATTTAGATATTTATATTTACTGGCTTCTGATCTGTGCTGAAATTGCTGGTTTATCTCCCACCCTTATTCCTGCTGTGTTAAATAGTGGTCTAACAACTTTTGTGTTTTATCTGATTGTCTCAAGGCATGCTAGTATAATTAATATTCCCTGTTGTTAACCTCTGCATTCATTGCTTGCAACTCCTTTCCCAGGAGTCATGAAGCTTGTGCCAGGTGTAGGTTTAGCATTAGCATTCCACCACCAAGTATGAACGGCGAGCGATCCAGGTACAAGCTGTTTCCATGTGCACTACCTGTGTATGCTACACCCACACAGCTCCCAGCCCCTGTATGCTAATTACCCCATTTTCAGCAGTGTAGCACACAAATGAAGGTATTTAGTCATCCAGGAAGTGGTGCAGGCATAGTGTAAGCATGCAGAAATGTAAACCGTAAAAAATGGTTTACATTTTTGCAAACATAAAATTGGAGCCATGACAGCCAGCCAAACACATGTATTATATTGTTAATATATGCCAATGGCTAAATATATAGCCATTGACATAAAAAAAATGTGCAAAATATAAAAATAATATTTCATCTAATTTTTTGCAGTATTGCGAAATTTAAGAGCAGGGCAGTGGCACGCAAACCAGATCACAAGGAAAATAGAAAAATATAGAATAAAACTGCAATGTAACACATATCAAGGTTTCCCCATAATAGTCAATGGCAAGCATGTTACACCATGGTGCAAGGGTTGCTAAGGGGCTGTGACAGCATTTTGCATGATAGCTAGGAATTAGTAGGCAATGCCATGCAAATGAGAGGAGTAATAGTGAATCACAGATTCCCCGCTGTTGTAAGGATGCACCTCACAGCATAGTGTTATAACACTGAGGTGTGCCCTTGAGATAGAAAATGACATTAAGAGAGGGGTGTGACACCTTTGCTGTAAGCAGATTGGAGCATTTCTAATCCGGTGTCCTGTAGTTAAGCAAAGCTGCAGGAAAGGGGTGTGTTGAATTGGCTATAGCTTTGCTTAGCTGACAGCACACAAGGTAACCAAGTATGCATGTGAACGGAGATTAAAACTTGCTTAAACTTGGTAAATGGGTTTACACGATGTGCACCAGAGCTGAAACAGGAAGGATATAGGAAAAGAATAAGGAAATGCTGCAGCAGGGAAATTGGAATACAAATGACTAGTTAACACCTAGGAACCTACAGTGGGCCATTGACAGCAGCTAACAAGGCTGCAAGCAGCTACCTGCAGAACAGGAAAGGTTGAGGGGCTGTACAGCAAAGAAAACAGTAAAATGTCACAGCAGAACAAAGCAGATTTGCATTATATCAGCTACAAGACACATTTTGCAACACATGACTGGGTAGGGTAAGTACAAAACAAGAGGTATGCCGATAATGGGAGGGGATTCTGGTATAAAAGTGAATTAAAGGGCAACAGATTAATCAAGGTAGGCAAGCATAACTCCACACTAAAGGCCCCACACTTGCAGTACTCACTGTAAAACCCATAATTAAGATACCCTGCAGCTGGAATTGCTCATGCATACCCAATGACATCAGCAGCATACATAGCACAATAGTATAAAGTGTGAAAGCACCTCACACACACTTGTGTATTCCCATACAATCTGCACCATAGGTGTATACAGACAGGGAATGTTTAATATGTACATGTTAGGGGCTGCCATAGCTTTGATCCACCAGCATGTGTTGGAGACTGAAGGTGGTGTGGAGGATGATGTTCACAACCACCCCACGCACCAGAGGAGGAGAAGAGTGTTCAGATCCAGGGTAACCTACCAGGGGCTACATGATCTAGAGATAGTAGAGTGTTAAAGGGTGGACAGGGACACCTTACAGCAACTTGTGGAGCTGTGCCGGCCATGCCTCAAAGCCAGAACAAACAGAAGGGAACCCATCCCATTGGATACGAAGGTATGTGTAAGCCTCAGAATACTAGCTACAGGTACCTTTCAAAGGTCAACTGGGGATATCATTGGGATCTCACAGGCATCAACATCCAGTGTACTTCACCAGTTCCTGGATGCCATGTTACCACATGCCAATGAGCACATAGACTTCCCCTGAATGCAGGAGGAGTTGGCCAGCAATATGCATCTCTTCCACTGGGTAGCAGAATACCCGGAGGTACTGGGTGCAGTACACTGCACTCACATACACATCAAGTCACCACCCGGTGAGCAGACTAGGTGCTATATAAACTGCAAGGGATACCCCTCCATCAACTTCCAGGTCATGTGCAATGCACAGGGCATTATCATGGATGTGTGTGCTGTCAGCCCTGGAAGCTATCACAACTCCCACATCCGGCATGCCTCACAGCTGTATCAGGTATTTGCCAGGGAGGGACATCCCATATGGCCACCTGATGGGGGATGCTGGCTATGCACTGGAACAGTGGATGATGACTCCTATCAGAAATGCACACACACCCATGCAAGAACACCATAATGACGCACACACACAAACCAGAATCATCTTAGAGCGTGTGTTTGGGATGCTTAAATCATGGTTCCATTGCCTGGACATAACTGGTGGATCCTTGCAGTACTCTCCAGGCATATGTGCCCACATCTTCATAGTATGTGCCATGCTACACAATATGATCCTGCAGAAACAGCTGCAGCAGGTACAGAATAGTGAAGGCCCTCACAGCCCATCACCATTGCCAAAGGCCCCACAGGCACAGAGGTATTCAGACCATGAACATTCTGAACCAGCCCCAGTAGGCAGATGGAGGCATGCCCATTATACCCATGCCTTTGCAAGGAGGGAACATACAGCACACACACACACACACACACACACACACACACACACACACACACACACACACACACACACACACACACACACACACACACACACAGTGTAGGCACCTAGGGACTGACACATTTCTCTACCTGCACACACAGTAAAAATGGATGGCACACACAAAAGACTACCTGTAAATTGTCATGTATAGGCAGTCTACTGTGTGCATCCAACATAGGCAGCCCTGAACTATTGCACACACAACCACTATTGGCACAAGGTAAGTCAACACCTGAACAGTAAATTAAGCTATCAGCATGTGCTGATTCTGTGTGTACAGATTCATAGGTTCATAGGTAGGTACTTGGCTAACTGCCTGAGGGCATTCATAAGCCTAGCCAAAATGTGTCAGCTTTTGCCACCCCATTGATTATTTAACTGTCCCTCTGTGGAGCAGAGCCAATGGCGGGATCCCTGGGGTGTATCTACTGTTCCCCATCTACTTTTCAAGGTTTCTCTTGAGAAGTGTTAGTGAGGAGCTCTGTATAATGTAGTTAGGGATGTAGTTCCAAAGCATGGGGTGTTTCTGTGACAGGAATCTGTCCCTCCAGCATTTTCTAGTTATTGTTGTGACAAGGTTTAGCTCACTACAGCGTGTGGCTCACTGTGACATGGATTCCCATAGGTGGAGCATATCCATTAAGCCTGCATTGGACATGGCTTTGTTGGCCAGCAGAGATCATCTCTGAATAAACGAGATGCTACTGAGTAAAACAGGAGTTTATTCAGTCTGGCTGCATAGGACATATGTTTGAGGAAAGTAATTCTCTTGGCGAGGTATGTTCATGGACCTTCCAGCTGTCGGAATTGTCTTCTGAAGTGCATTCCAAATAGGTTATTATACTCTATGATGGGACTGATGATTGATGAGTAAAGGGTCATTATAACCTCAGTATGTCTAGATGCGAACCCTTTAGTAATCAGATGACCTACATAGAAGGATGTTTTAACTACTTTGGAGATATGATTGTCAAAGGAGAGATCACTATCTACCTTAGTCCACAGATTCCCTATTACCTTGCCTGTATTAAAGTGGATGCCACTTATGTGTTAATATGTGGGTGTTTAGTTTTTCCAAAATGGAATGACCATGCAGTTTGTGGCACTTAGCTGGAGTCCATGACTTTGACACCCTGTGTCGGTCTCTGTGAAGCCCCTTGAAGGATGTCTGTGTCAGCTGGACTGTCAGTTATGGCTCCCAGTTTGCAGTTATTGCCAAACATGGCCTGCCGTAGTCCACCTGTGTTTGCTTGTACCTCTGAGATGTATATGCCAAACAGTAGGGGTCCAAGGACTGAGTCCTGTGGGACACCAGTTGTGACTGGTTAAGAGTTGGACCTGGAGGCTGCTAGTCTTACCATGTGGGTTCTGTGTGTAAGCCTGTTGGCAACCCATCCTATGATGTATGGGTTTATGTACAGGCTGGTGAGGTTATCAATAATACCTAAGTGGGGAATGGCGTCAAAAGCCTTGGCGAGGTCTAAGCAGTATGTGTGAACCACCTCTCCCCTCATCTAATGTCTTGGTGACTGTCTGTAAGATGTCAAACAGGTTCAGTAGGCATGATCTGCACTCATCCAAGCTGACCTGGGTTGGGTCAAGTGTTTGGAGGTTACCAATATCTTTGTCAATGAGTGTCGTGAGGATGCGCTTCATAGCTTTGCAGACCAGGCTAATCAGGCTGATGAGGTTGTATTTACCATGATCAGTTCTGTTTCCAACTTGGTGGAGTGGAATAACCGTTGCTATGCACCACTCTGTGGGCATGTAGCCTGTGTAGAGGCTGAGGTTGAAAAGCTTAATTAGGAGGGGGGTTAGTTTGTCTTGTAGTGTTTGCAAAATGCAGTCTGGGACACCATCTGCCTCCACTGAAGCTGTGTTTTGCCATCTGAGAGGGCCATTTCCACGTGTGTGTCTCTGATGTCTTGGATACTGTACTTTCTGGGTATTGTTGTGGGCTCTTTAGGGGGTGAAGTTTGCACTGAATGTATCTGCAAGGATGTTGGCAATATCAGTAGGGTCAGTATATTTTGTGCTATATTGCACCGGCACAGTGCAAATCTGTGTGTTACCACTTAGATCCTTGACATAGCCAAAGAAGGCTTTGTGGTTATCTTTTGAATTCCTGCCTATTTTCCTGTTGATGTTAGCCTTAGATGATTTCATGAGGGACCTATGTTTCTTACTAATACTTGTCACAGATGTCTGCCCTTCTTGGGTTTTTCTGTTTTTCTGGACTACTGTCCTACTTCTGTTGTATAGCCTGTTTATTGCAGGGGTCCACCAGACTGGTGCCCTTGTCTAAGAGGAGCGAGTCTTGGCTTACCAGTGATGGCACGATCCATACATCCTTGTAGGTGCTTATAAAGTGCATTTGTAAACCTTTCTGTATCTTGAGGAGTGTTTTCCCTTAGTGTGGGGGCTGTGAAACCTCCCACCTCTGTCTTTAGTAGTGTAAATTTAGCTGTAGGAAGGGTATTCACCATGGTTTCCTTGGGTGGGAGAGATGGTTGGGTGTGGAAATCATCAGTGAATAGTCCATGGACAGATCTAACCATTGACCAGTTTACCTCTGCTGTGGTGCACCTGTCACCCATGTTGGTGATTACCACTTAAAGTATGTTTCCACCTCTTGTTAAGGAGTTTACCATCTGACACAGAGCATATGAGGTGATAAATTCCAGGAAGTGCTGGGCCTGGAAGTGAGTACTCAAGTAAGTTTCCCAGTTAATGGTAGAGTAGTTGACATTGACCAATACCAGGGTGTTCGGTAGGACTGTCTTTTTTTCCACTGTCTCCAGGTAGCAGGAGTGGTGATCCAGGGTCATGGAGGGTGATCAGTTTGCATTGCAGTTGTGGATTATGTTAGCTGCACATGGATGATCTCAGAGGTATCATGCTGCCCCACTAACCTGGAGGTGTAGGTATCCTGATGAATATGGATACACCCCCTCCATGTCTGTGTCAGTCCATGTTCTGTGGCCAAAATGTGTGGTATGGGTTGTAGTCCAGTAATGCTGGTGTGCTCTCAGGTGCCTTAAAACAGGTCTCAGTTACTGCACAGATGTTGACGTTGTCTATACGGAGGAGTGCTGTGAGTGTGTGCATGTTGTGATTACAACCTCTGGCGGTGAGTAGCATAACCCTCAATGATTTCGCTATTGTGCTGTTTATGGAGGTGGAAATCACCTTTGAGACTTGCCTAAAAAAGGTACCATGGGGGGTGCCTATAGCCTTGGCCAGTATTCCAAAGCCTAAGGCTGACACATGCAAGCTGGTATGGTATTGTGGCATGCATGTTACCCATCTGTGCTTGTTTCTCATCTTTCCTGTAGGTAACCTACTGGAAAGCAATAGAAAGCCTTAAACTTATACAAGTCTTCTAGCTTCCAATATAGGCTTTTGGAGTGATTAAGTGTCAGTGTTTTGTATGTTATTTCTGTACTTAACTGTTTTCTGACTACATGGTGATTTTTTTTACTGTATATTGTGATCTGAAAGCTCTGTTTATTCACATATTATGTCTGTGATGGCCTGCACTTTAGAGGCTCACAGATAGGTAGTAGGCTATCTGCCCAAGGGCATTTAGAAGCATAGCTACAGTGTGTTGGCTTTCCCTGCACCACTGATGAAGTAACTGAGCCTCTGTCAAACATAGCCAATGAAGTAATTCCAGGCAGAGTTGCTGGAAGCTGTTGAGGACTGTGGTGGCGGAGGGTGATAGGGACACTTAGTGATCTAAAGATGGCATGTTAACGTGAAACATCAACACCATTCAATTTCCCCAACAGGTCTTGCAGCTATAAAAGTGAAGGGGCTCCACCACCCCCTGGCTATATGGTTCTGGGACACATGATCCCAGGGGTGTATATTTTGCTACCCATTCACACATCAAGGTTTCTCATGAAGTGTGTCAGTGAGGGGGCTATGCCTAATGTAGTTAGGATTTTAATTTATAGTCTCTCATTTTATTTATGTTTTTATTTCAAGAGTCAGTGAAGCTCAGTGGGTTTGGGTGCCTCCGCCCTTTGCTTAGCCTAGCTTACACATAGAAATCATCTAAACAGGATATAGGCAGATGCAACGTTAATGTCAATAGTGCAATGGTTACAGCATTTGCATAGTATCTGTGCATTCCTGGTTCAAATCCCAATAATGTCAGAGATGTTTTTCATGTTAAAAAGTATACCTTAACCACAGCTTGCATATCTAGGTAGTATTCTTCAGTATAATAAACATTTGAAACACCCTTATATATCCATGTGTGCTGGAGGGTAAAGTCAACAGAGAATGTAATGTTATATAAGCACATAGTGAGATGTTACTTCACTGAAATGTATATATCCTGAGTAGTTAGCCGATGTGGCCATGTTTGCGCGCACAGGTTATAAGTTTTAAAGTTTGATTAACTGCTGCTTTAATGTCATACAAACACTTTTAAACATGCTTACAACTGCTTTAATGAGCCTTATTTTGGAGTAAAACACATTTTTAAAGCATCGCAGGTGTTGAACTCTGCACCATGCACACCATAGTCATGGGACTTACCACTAAGCCATCTGAGCTGTATATATGTTTCTTGGTCTTTAGACTACACCTTATACTATAGACATTCCACAGTACCGACCACAAATGGAACAGTCACTTTGTGTACATATGTCCAGTACATTGTAATGTACTGTAGTCTGTGAATCAACATATATAAGTCTACATATGTATAATTGTTACAAATTAATACTAAATATATATCTATCTATATCTATATATATATATATATATATATATATATATATATATATATATATATGGATCCCTATCACAACACCGACACGCCACAAGCCCGACACTCAAAACACTGACACCAAAACACCGAAAACGCACAAAACCGACAACTCACAAAACTGAATACCATAACACCGACACCCAAAACACCGACACACAAAACGTAAACTACACATTACACACAACTATACATGCACTAACCATAACCCAAACCCTAACCCTAAGGTCCGACACTAGACACTTACCCTACCCGCACCCTAACCCTAACTCACTTAACCCGCCACTAAACCTACATTCCGTCACTATCGCACACTTACCCTACCCGCACCCTAACCCTAACTCACTTAACCCGTCACTACACCTAAAGTCCATCACTATCGCACACTTACCTTACCCGCACCCTAAGTCCGACGCTACCGCACACTCACCTTTCCCGCACCCTAACCCTAAATCCCACACTATCTCACACTTACCTGCCCTCTCCCTAATGCTAAATCCCTCACTGTCGCACACTTACCTGTCCGCTCCCTAACGCTAAATCCCTCACTATCGCACACTTACCAACTCGCACTCACATGTTGCCCATGTCAGTGTTTCAGCTGTCGGGATTTCACCTTGTCGATCATCTGTCTCGTCGGTCTTCGTAGCGTATATATATATATATATATATATATATATATATGTATATATATATATATATATATATATATATATATATATATATATATATATATATATATATATATATATATATATATATATATATATATATATATATATATATATATATATATATATATATATATATATATATATATATAGATATATATATATATATATATAGATATATATATATGTCAGTGATGTCTGCACATAGAAATATATATATATATATATATATATATATATATATATATATACACATATATATATATATATATACATACATACACACAGTTACATCAATAGCCATATATATAAACATCTATGAACACACTTTGTGACACAGAAGCTATCCAAAGAAATTGAAGTTTACACAAAACACATGCAGTTCTGATATTATAACTATTAATATTAACTTAATTCACCATAGAAGGGATGGTTGTTGTGTATGTGGAGATTGGGGTGGGGGGGAGGAAGGATGGGCAATGAAATTATGCACCAAGGAGATCCTGGGTTGGATGTTCAGTAAGTGAACTGGAGGGGTATACATGGAGTATGAGGACAATATAAAAAAAGAAACAAAACAAGAACCATCCTCATCCATAATACACCATGTCAGGTCACATTGTAAAACTTAATTCCACAAACATATGAACATTAACATGTATCACACATATGTACACCAACTGACTGTCACATTAGTTTTCAGTAGTGAGGAATGCCCGTAGTAAAATGTATATTCTAAACACCATAACGTGTACATATCTCAGATGCGTTAGTGGTAAAGTCAGTGACTGTGGTGTTCATGGTCCTGGGTTCATGACCTGCAAGGGCTGTTAATTTATTTTGAGGGCCAGAATAAGGACTGTCGAATGCAGGTTGATTAAAGCACTTTTAAGCAGTTGTAATAGGTTTTGTGTGGGTTTGTGCGATGGTAAGTGGTGCTTAAACATAGTTAAATGGATAAGCGCTTCACAGGTTTAACCTTTGCTTAACATCATGCAGACCATGGGAAAACCTGTTTACAACTGCTTAAATATGTGTTAATCACACTTTCCCTAGCATTGCCTGATCTAAGAGGTGAAATAATAACCACTTCCAGGATTAGAACCCACAATCATGTACACCATCCTCAGAGTAACCTACCACTAAGCTACCTGAGATGTATGCCAGATCTGTATTCAGACAAGTTAAAACACAAAAGGGAAGATTGTGTGGAAATAGGACTAACTGCCATGAACCCAATGAAAGGTGTATGCTATATAAATATATATATATATCTATATATATATATATATATATATATATATATATATATATATATATATATATATGTAGATATATAGATAGGTTAAAAGCATGTACACATCTATGGAGGTACATAAAAACGTAGGCAATAATATATATTATATATCTATATCTATATACAGATATATATATGTATATATATATATATATATATATATATATATATATATATATATATATATATACATACATACATGCATACATGTGTGTACACAGCATCTGAAGTGTTCAAATCTGAGTATAACATGGACCATAGCAATCACACATTCTGCCACCCCCAAACAATATGAACTAACATATGAAGAGTATCTGGCAATACACAATTACAAATATGTTCTATGGACATGAGCCAAGTAGGATTAGTCATCAACACAACTACAATGATTGAAAATATCCGTGACAGAAATACACAGACATCTTTCATTTAGCAAAACTTTATTACATTCTGATGTATTGCCAAAAGGATTCAAGGACTAACAATACCTGCATGCGATACAGGAAGCATTTAACACTGCCTTAATGAATCAATCTGCAATTACCATAGTATTAGTCCACTAAAGGATAAGTGTTCACATAGGGAAATAACCCCCCCACATATATAGAATACGTATAAAAGCAATTCCTACACACCTGCATCTGCTATGTACACCCACCAACATCTCCCCCACACCCAAACTAATTGCAACAATACATACTGTCATACCATTACCAATTATTCACCCACTGTATGACATCTGTTGAAACCTTAACATACCTGGACAGAGACAAACTAGCATGGCCATATGTGAAATAGTTGCTCTTATACAATGGAACAGCTGCTGATGTTACAGGGTTTGTTTGAACTAATCCTGTTTCAGAGAGTTGAAAAGTAATTACACCAGGAAGTGTTACCAATTACTCATTATCAGCACAGTATGATTCACATTTACACCAAACTAAAGATGTCTGGTGAGCACACTGTAAACCCTCTAACTTTATATGCATAGCCATACTGTCTTGAGATGGTCAAAAATCCTGGCCAGACTGAAACATATGCAGAAGTGTTAGATACAGACAAACCCTGCACAAGTAGCAATGTTCAGAAATATAACAGCAGTACTCACATTTAGACCAAATCTTCTAGGCATTACACACAATATATTTGTGTTTGTCTCCATACAGCTGTTGCAATAGATTTCAAACAACACTTCCAGGCTGTCTTCCTCACAAGTAAGGCAAAGGGACAACGCCCAAGTGGAGTACTCAATTATACTCCACCGTTGCCATGGTATTGGCTAAGGGAGTAGCTGCATAGCTGATGTGCATGTAGTTAACTACTGTGGAACACCAATTGGTGATCAGTATAGCACATGTTACTGATCTCTAACTATAAAAGAATGCCTTGTCACACATTCAAACCACATCTATCTACCTGCAGAATAGTACAAAATACTCAACAGAAGATCGAAACACAAACCGAAAATGATTAATATACCGGTCAATAACACCTCCAATTACTAAGAAGGTATGTATAACATTTAGTATGTCTGTGTATGTAGTACCTGTTCTGTAATCATTACAGTGTAATCAATGCATATAGTGGAAATAGCTATCTTGTTCATAGGTTCATAGGTAGGTACTAGGCTATCTGCCAGAGGGCATTTATAAGCCTAGCCAGAGTGTCGGCTTTCGCCACCCCATTGATTAATTAACTGATCCTCTGTCAGGCAGAGCCAATGAAGTGATCTCAAGGGTGTACTTTCTGTTACCCATCCACTCATCAAGGTTTCTCTTGAAGAGTGTTAGTGAGGGGCCCTGCCTGATGTAATTTGGAATTTTATTCCAAAGCATGGGGAGTCTCTGTGACAGGAATCTATCCTTCCAGCATGTTCTATTTATTGTTGTGGTGAGGTTTAGCTCACTAGAGCACGTGGCTCACAGTGACTTGGATTTCTTTAGGTGGAGCATGTCCATCAATTCTGAGTTGGACATGGCTTTGTAAGTCAGGCAGAGATCACCTCTGAGTAAGCGATATGCCACTAAGTACAGCCGGAGTTTTTCAGTCGGGCTGCATAGGACATAAGCTTGAGGCCAGTAATCCTCTTGGTGAGGTACTTTTGTTGTCTATCCATCTGTTGGAAGTGTCTTGTGAGGTACATCCCAAATGGGGCATTGTACTCTATGATGGGTCTAATGAGTGATGAGTAGAGAGCACTATAACCTCTTTATTTCTAGATGCGAACCCTTTAGTAATTAGATGGGCCATATAGAAGGATTTTTTAACTACTTTGGCAATATGATTGTCAAAGGAGAGATTACTGTTTACCTGGGTCCCCAGATCTCTTATTACCTCTTCTGTATTAAGGGGGCTGCCACCTATGTGGTAATTCATGGGTGTTTTGTTTTTCCCGAATGGGATGACTATGCATTTTTTGGCATTTAGCTTGAGGCCATGACTTTGACACCAGGTGTCTCTCTCAGTAAGGCCCTTTTGGAGGATATCCATGTCAGCCAGAGAGTCAATTATGGCTCCCAGTTTGCAGTCATCGGCGAACGTGGTTAGCCATAATCCTCCTGTGTTTGCCTGTACTTCTGAGAAGTATATGCCGAACAGTAGGGGTCCCAGGACCGAGCCTTGTGGGACACCACTTATGACTAGTTACCCATCCACTCATCAAGGTTTCTCTTGAAGAGTGTTAGTGAGGGGCCCTGCCTGATGTAATTTGGAATTTTATTCCAAAGCATGGGGAGTCTCTGTGACAGGAATCTATCCTTCCAGCATGTTCTATTTATTGTTGTGGAGAGGTTTAGCTCACTAGAGCACGTGGCTCACAGTGACTTGGATTTCTTTAGGTGGAGCATGTCCATCAATTCTGAGTTGGACATGGCTTTGTAAGTCAGGCAGAGATCACCTCTGAGTAAGCGATATGCCACTAAGTACAGCCGGAGTTTTTTCAGTCGGGCTGCATAGGACATAAGCTTGAGGCCAGTAATCCTCTTGGTGAGGTACTTTTGTTGTCTATCCATCTGTTGGAAGTGTCTTGTGAGGTACATCCCAAATGGGGCATTGTACTCTATGATGGGTCTAATGAGTGATGAGTAGAGGGGCACTATAACCTCTTTATTTCTAGATGCGAACCCTTTAGTAATTAGATGGGCCATATAGAAGGATTTTTTAACTACTTTGGCAATATGATTGTCAAAGGAGAGATTACTGTTTACCTGGGTCCCCAGATCTCTTATTACCTCTTCTGTATTAAGGGGGCTGCCACCTATGTGGTAATTCATGGGTGTTTTGTTTTTCCCGAACGGGATGACTATGCATTTTTTGGCATTTAGCTTGAGGCCATGACTTTGACACCAGGTGTCTCTCTCAGTAAGGCCCTTTTGGAGGATATCCATGTCAGCCAGAGAGTCAATTATGGCTCCCAGTTTGCAGTCATCGGCGAACGTGGTTAGCCATAATCCTCCTGTGTTTGCCTGTACTTCTGAGAAGTATATGCCGAACAGTAGGGGTCCCAGGACCGAGCCTTGTGGGACACCACTTATGACTAGTTTAGAGTCGAACCTGGAGCCGGCTATTCTTACCGTGTAAGTTCTGTCTGTAAGCCAGTTGGCAACCATCTCATGACGTAGGGGTTTATATTCAGGCTGGTGAGTTTTTCTGTAATACCCGAGTGGGAAATGGTGTCAAATGCCTTGGTGAGGTCAAGGTAGGCTGTGTGAACCACCTTCCCCTCGTCTATGGCCCTGGTGACTGTCTTGAAGAAGTCAACCAGGTTTAGTAGGCATGATCTGCCCTTAAAGCCGAACTGGGTCAGGTCAAGTGTTTGGAGGTTCCCAATGTCTTTGTTAATGAGTTCCATGATGATGCGCTCCATAGCCTTGCAGACCAGGCTAGTCAGGCTTACGGGGGGATAGTTACCAGGGTCAGTTGTGGCCCCTCCTTTGTGGAGAGGAATAACTGTTGCCATGTGCCATTCTATGGGCATGTAGCCTGTGGAGAGGCTGAGGTTGAACAGCGTGTTTAGGTGGGGGGTTAGTTCATTGTGTAGTTCGTGCAAGATGCAGCCTGGGACACCATCTGGTCCCAATGACACTGTGTTTTTGGCTTTTGAAAGGGCTGTTTTCATCTGTGCATCTGATTTTTGGGACACTACACTTTTCTGGTATTGTTGTGGGCCCTTTTGGAGGTGTGAGGGGGGTAAGGTTTGCACTGAATCTATCTGCCAGGATGTTGACAATATCAGTAGGTTCAGTATATTTTGTGCTATTTTGCACTAGCTCAGTGCATATCTGCAAGTTGCCACTTAGATTAACATAGCTAAAGAAGGTTTTGTGGTTATCTTTTGAATTCTTGGTTATATTTATTTCGAAATTAGCCTTGGATGATTTCATGAGGGACCTTAGTTTCTTACTGATACTGATCAGGGATGTCTTTCCTTCTTGAGATTTGCTTTCTTTTTTAGTGATGTATTGTTGAGCAGCAGTAATGCTTGTAGTATTCTGTGTGTTTACTGCTGTAGGTCTCAAGGCAAACTCCTCATACACCACAAGGGATGATATATATGGGCTTGGAATTCACCAATTCTTTTCCAGCCACTGTCAGTGTCAGGGTTAGTCCAACAAGTATGTGCTGTAACAGGGGATAGTATATGTTGATATATTGTAACAGCAGACATATGTATAGGTGTATTAGTGAGATGAACATGTCAAAGGTGGGCTTACTGTGCAAATATAATTTGCATTGTGGGATATTATGCCAATAACTGTGTAATGTACAGTATTTTAGGCAGATCTGTATTCCATTTTACATTGCATTTCTGTTATGTTATGCAAACATTAGTTATGTCTATTGGCAGTTACAATACTCAGTAACAGGATACATATGACTTGTATTCATCTGACAATTTAGCAGCATGATAGCAAAGAAAACTAGAAGAGCTAGGTAAATGCACATAAGACATGTAATAGCCACCTCACTAGTATCATTTGCAAGCAATTACAGCTGTGCATGTGTACATGTTATGCAAATGGGTAGTGACCCTTGTTACAGGGTTGGCCCAAACGGCTATGTGCACACCTACATAGAGTGGATATTGAGAGTAGAGACACTCTGGTTGAACTACCAGGTTTGTGTAGCCCAACCTTTAATTGCCAAACTAACAGCTGCTTGCAAATACTGTATGTAAGGTTGTGCACAGTACTGGTAATGAAACAGGTTGCATATCATCTGTAATTCCAGTGTAACATCTGCAGTAGGAGTGTAAGATGTAGGACACTGCTGTCCATGTGTAATAGCTGCTTCATTGGTGATAACTTGCACTAGCTGATTACATCCTGATCATGTTGATAGTGGCAGCAGAGTCTATTGATACATGACTCTGTTTGGGGAGTGGGTGTCTGTCCCCAACAGAGCTCATGGTTCTGGTGGATATGTGAGTATATACACAGAAAAGGATACAGACCTGTCAACACTTGCATCATCTGTAATCAACTAGCAGGATGTGATGTGCTCCTCAGAGGAGGATTGCTGCTAAAGGTAGCTACTATGTTTCTGTAATAGCCAGTGATGTCACATCCATAACACAAATATTTACATGTGAGTATCACTGTCTAAAACATGTTCATAAGCAATAAGTAAACTAAATACAGTACTTGGTACTTGTAGTACTGCATGCTCATACAGGCATGTCTACTAGTCAGCCACTGGTGTTTACTAATGTCAGCTTTGTGTATGTGGCCATCCTGGGAGAATGTAATCTCTATGCCATGTACACTGACAAACTACCACACACCACGCATTGTCTGGGATGCAGCTACAGGGGTAAGCTGGAAGGCAGTCCAGTCTACAGCTATGACTGGACTGGACAGTCATGAGGTGTAGGTTAACACATGCATCTCATCACCACAACCAACACATACCCTTACCAGAACACATTAAGGGCACTCACACATGCCACCAGAAATCAC
Source organism: Protopterus annectens (assembly GCF_019279795.1). Lineage (NCBI taxonomy): Eukaryota > Metazoa > Chordata > Ceratodontiformes > Protopteridae > Protopterus > Protopterus annectens. The sequence goes on from NC_056743.1 coordinate 1,378,394,936, forward strand.
ACACATTCATAGAGGCTTCTAAGTATCTGGTCAAGCAAGAGACCTCCCAAGCTGGAATAGACAGACAACAAAATACAAAAACTTTATGATATAGTTGTCATAATTGTGCCAGACCTCAGAACATGTGGCCAGAAACATGCCCAACAGTACTCATTTGTGAATTCAAACTCTAGCACTATGTTACACACCAAGCTATACAAGGGCAAACATATTGTCTGCTGCCTGTCTGCCATGATTAGTCACAAACCCATACACTCAGACCACCTTTTGAACTATACACATAGCTCTGGCATATTCCATGTTGTTGTGCAGGACCTGTGATGCAGTAGCCTGGACTGCATGGAAACACACATGTAGGAACTGTCAGGTCTTGTAGCCCATGTAGGTAGGTATGTCCCAAGGCCTGGGTAGCATTCTGCCATTGGCCAGAATGATATTGCAGTATAGGGACAAAAGGATTGTATTCCACAATTGTCTAATGTATTAGTGTAATTCAAAGGGTATCCAGTATCTCTCTGCCTGGGATAACATGGTTGACAGACCATGATGCTTTGCCAAAAAGGGCCTGCACCTGTCACCCCTAGGAATCTGGATACTGACTAGGGCTCATGCTTCCCCTATAGTGCTTTCATCATGCAAAGTTCCAGTGAAAGTCCACTGCTGTAACAGGGACAGCCAAGCAATAAACTGCGGGTCTCGCTACTTAATGATAAATTTCAGAAACTCAATATGGACCCAATTACGCAAATCCTTAACATGGAGAACATATCTGTGCAGTGACTGAGATATGGCTCAATGCTCTGGAGAGCACTGTTGCATGACCATGTTATAACACATACCTCACCTCTTGGCCATTATCCTTTATTAGAACACACAGGCCACAGGTGTGTCCATATTCCTGAAGGATATGTACACCCCCACGCTAGTTGCGCTTGCATAACTTCAGATGCAGTATGCTGAGCAACTACCTTTGTGCCAAAGTGGAATCCAAATTGCACCTTGCGACAGATAACCCACTATGCCTCAGAATTCCAAACTGTCATATTGTGCTGTAATGTGGAATATTAGATTTGAGACAGAAAACCATAATAATGGCTACTCTCAACTATCCCATTATGAACTGGGAAGACTCATGTACCAACACCTTTGCTCAGTGCATGTTGGATTACATCAACCCCAATGATCTGGATCACCATAGTCACACAAACAGGGCTAACAGTATGCTACACATAGTCAGTCTCAAAAGCCAATGTTATGCTTCTTAAGAGTGAAGTGGTGACTGTCATTACACCCATGCAGATGGACAATGCATGTGCAAATGCTGAATTCTACATAAATGCACTTTAAGCACTCACATAAGTGCAGTGATTGTGCCATTGAAACAGAACCAAGATTCAACCAAACACAAACAGGAAGGCAAACTGGTGGTACCCTGCCTTAAACTGTACCACATAAGGTAGTAACTGTTGCAAGAGTGAACACACGAGTGGAGGTGATCCCTGGTCAGCCTCAGTAAGATGCAGATACATCATATAAAGCCACACAAAGCTACTGTGAAACTAATCAGCCACATAATATGGGGCCACCCACAGAGCATTGTATAGCTGTGTCATAAATCGTAATGGCAACAAGACCTGCCGTGCTTCACAGCACTATGGCATGAGAAGTACTGTACCTACAGAAATAGCACCTGTTCATCCAGATAGGGTCTTGGAAAACCTAAACCCGCACTCACCACCCCAACAGGTACACATATTTATATATCTATGTACACTACAGAGCCCCTGTAATAACAACTATGCAGGTACAAGCTGTATTTTCTAAAGACATACATACAACTTGCATGGGACCTGTCAACATCCCAGGGTGTATCCTACAGAAATGTCAGAACAATTTGCTCTCCACATAAACATCATGTTCAATCATAGTTTCATGTCAGGCCGTGTACACACTGAATGTTGCACAGCAACAGTTATCACACTCCACAAAGGGGGAGACACCACTGATAATGGGAAATAGTGCACTACTACCCTGCTGAGTCTGGTCTGTAAGGCCATGTACCTTGATCAACTTATTTGATGTAGTCAGTACAGATGTAGATGACAGTAAGGTTGATTCGCACAGCATATCATGACCTTGCCAGGTCTTAGGACACCATCGCCCATACTGTGTTCCAGCTACACTCAGTAAACTAGGTGTATATTCCTATGTCACAGGAGTGGTTGGCAACTGGACTGCTGGCAGAACCAACACTACAGAAGGTGTCTGACTAATACACATACATCAAACCAGTGCCAGCTACAGTAATACAGGGTTAATTCCTGGTACTCCCCCTCATTGTTATCTATACCACACACACTAACACAGAAGGCATCTGCCTACTGAAGTTTGCAAATGACTATGAACTAGGAGCAATAGTTGACTCAATGAGTGCTGCAGACAACATACAGAAGGGCCTTTGTGGGTCAGATGTGTGCTGTGTAATGTATGGCCACAATCTGACAGCTAAGTATTGCATTGTCATCCCCTCTGTTAAAAACCCTGTACCCATGAACTACCTCATATGTAGCATTCAACATAATGGAAACTGTTTGTGTATGAGATGCAGATGGACAGTAGTCTTTCCTTTGATAGTTACTTCACCACACCAGTCAGGTAGTCGTAAGTGGCACCCCTAATCATGACAGGGTGCCATCCATGAATATAGAGATCATTGTTCAGCCATACTCAGCACTCAAGTGACCCATAATAGATCACATATTTTCTTTAAGGGTTATTGGCCATGTTCAGATGGCCTACTCCAGCCTTCCCAATCCCTAGCTCCACTATGTAACATTATGTCTACCCTGAATAAAGCCATGTCCAACACAGAGATGTTGGACATGCTACACTTACACAACCTGATTTCAAATAGACATACTTCATGGACATCCACCTTTCTAGTACAAGGATCACAACATGCCTGAAAGATCCTTGTCCCATACACTTTGCATACACCTGCCATACTATGCATCCCTGTCCAGCAAAGCTGCACATCACCCCTCTTTGTGACATGGTGTGATGACTGCATGGCAAATATATCAGTAACCCTGTGGATCAGTTCTGTGGCATTGCTTGAACTGGCCACTGTAACTTAACTGTCTGTTGGCTACAGCTAGGTAATCTTTCAGCCTAGGCTCATAAATGTCTCAGGGCCTATAGCCTACTAGTTCACTATGACCATACATGCTATAGTTGATATCCAACCCTGCAAATACCATCAAACTAGCCATTGACCCATGTGTTTCACATGTGCAACATAGGTAATACATGGCAGGATGCTAAACTGCTGTATAGTGCCATGTAGATGTATATGGCAAAACACATACATGCAAAACTTTCTGTGAGCAAGTCTGCAGGGTCACAGGTCATGTCCCTTAAGGCTGTGTATGACTATATATCTGACATATACACAGCACTAAGGTCTATTGCATTAATGTGAAGACATTCAGGCATGTGCTGATAGGTAAAGACACCAGTACAGGCAAACAGACATGCTCACATCAAGACAACATCCACATGGAGTATGACCAATGTCATCACTTGACACACATATATGGTGATAACATCAAATCACCAGTACGTGTCAAATGTGTGTGAGTTAAACATGCCAGTGGTGTTAGTGTCATGTAGATTTGCAAAGGCATGTTTGTAATCTTAATAAATGGGATACACATGTATGTTCAGCTGTACTTCTGTACTTCTCTGCGAGTTACTGTGACCTGTCTCCATCATTATGTCTTCAAGGTATGCCACGTGCCAGGCTGCCACCATACACCCGCTTGGAGGATGAGGTCCTCATTCGATACCTCCTCGACAACCATGTAACTTTCTATAGCCATGTGCTACAGGATGCACTGTGGCAGGATGCCCAGTGGGAGGAACTGCGCAGGAGGGTAAATGATGTTGGCAGCTACAATCGCACCTATCATGTATGCCCATCACAACCATTGGACAAAACATGTTTACACATGGCCATGAAGCAACACACACAGTAGAAGTGATGTACATGTGTGTACACCCTGTAGTATATTGGCCCGACACAACACAACTATGGCCTTTGGTGTGCCAATACTGTACCGACATTATTAGATGGGCAAAACGGCGTGCAAATGCAATCACCAGGAAAGAAGGTGCAACAGGTGGGAGGCCACTCACCCAGCCCCCACTCACACATACCAAGGAGCTACTGGCCAACCTGGGGACACCTACAGAACTCCATCCACAAGCTTTAGCCAGTATTGTGGAGGTGGGTGTCTCACAACCACTGAGCCTGGAGTTGCCTGGTAAGGCACTGCTGCACATATAACACAACTATATTTCATATAATTATATGTGTTATTGTACAATATGCAATGTAACATCATATGCAAGGCATGTATGGACACATGCCACATACCACATACCATAGTTTGCTACTCTAATGCACAGATGTGCATACTCCATAGTATGGTCTATTGTAATGGCTTATGTGCTAACATGCACATTGCACCCTGTAGCTATCACACAGGTGTGGATAATGATCTTACTGCTGTGACACTCCTATTTAAGTACCTCTGGCATTTTGCAGTGACAACAGCCTGTTGCTGGTGAGATTGTTATTATTTATCAGGCTCGATAATGCACAGATCATATTAATTGCATGCTATCTGCCATGTGGCCATTTAACACGAACACATAATGTATGGTGGCCCTCTTAATATATACAGGTCAGACCTGCAATGCATCACAGTGGTTATCCATATGGAATAATTGAAGACTATATAAAACACCTACACTAAACATTACAAACTGTCATTGGCAGATGTGTGGACAGCTGTGAATACAATGTTGGAGGTGTGGCTCACTGTAGGGACATGTACTACAGATCAGTATTACACTTGCGGGGAATACAAACAGTGCTATACACAGGGCATATGTGTGCACACACACTAAATGTTTTGGAGCTGGAGTATGACCAGCCCACAGGATTCACCCTTGTGGATTATACCCTTGCTATGAATGTCACACAATGTCATGTGCTATCTGACATGTCCATGACATTTAGTGGGCTGACTGCAACACTGCTTAACTGTCCTGCAAAACATGATATTGCACATCCCAAACATACCACCCTTTGTCTGCATAACCCTGTCCTCAGTGGAGCATATGACATCTATGAGTGTATGTCATACGGGACAACACTGACATGTGAAATGTATGCCCATCACAACCATTGGACAAAATATGTTTACACATGGCCATGAAGCAACACACACAGTAGAAGTGATGTGCATGTGTGTACACCTTGTAGTATATTGGCCCGACACAACACAACTATGGCCTTTGTGTAATGGTGATATTGCAGATGTGAAACACTAAACATTATACAGGCCTGTGCACAGCTTGTGTAGGCATGACATCAAACCACCACATAACATGTCTTGAACATCATACGTGTGTTGTCATGACATGAAGGCATTCACCTATACAGTATCCAAATACATACATGTGTTGCACAACCTACACGTACAACCACATCCGGCTACAGATACAGTACACTCATCCTGCTGGTGTCAGACATCACTGTCATGCTTGCTCCTCATGTGTGAGGTACACAGATGGCATGTGGGACATGGAGCACTGCTAAGTGAGCCATGTCTGGGCATAGTTGCCAGGCATCAGCAATATGGTTGCAGATGTGCAGGGGTGTCATCTGTATACCCTTTAGTGACCTGCATCACACATTCCACATTAGGGTTTAGTGTGTATACACGTCAGTGATGTGGGTCACATTCCACATTAGATATGTATTGTATCTGAACACAGTCATGGCTATGAACTGTGTCTGTAACTTGCACTGTATAGCAATAGTGAAGCCACATGATGCCCTGCAATGGCTATGCACACCAGCTCAATGTGCAGTATGTCACTGTATATCTGTAGGGTGGACTGACAACATTGCATCAGCTGAAGGTCCATATTAATATAACACCTCCCTGCTTTGGGGCACCATTACCTCACTGTATATTTGAAAAGACACCATTGTGTTAAACATGTATGCATGTCATTCAACAAAGTCAGCAGAAGACATGTCATACTACATGTGAATGGCAAGGACATATGCTTCACATCAGGCTGGTGTACTGTTAACCAGTGCTGGTCTGTGGCACTATTGCAAAGTAGGGACAGCCATGTCAAACATGTGTACAGCCACATGCACATAGTCTGTAGACTCAGCTCAGGGGTAAGCATAATAATGTTGAACAGACATGCACTGCTTTGGGGAGATATGCAAGCTAGGGCTCAGGCAAACATAGTATTCACTCAACATACCCTTCTGCTCATCTCTTCCTGACACATAGGGTCAGTGGCCAGCAAAAAGCATCAGTGGCAAATGTACAAAGGTCAGCGGTGGTCTGTTAACATGTGGGGTATGTTGCACAAAACATGGCAGTGCGGTGCAACGGTGCATAGTGCATGCATTGCATAACAGGTTTGGGGCATAACCTACTAACACAAATGGTGCAACACAGGGATGTATGCCAACTACTACTATAATTGTGTAAGGTGTATGCCTTCTACTATAACACATGCATGCTGTTGTGTGCAACTCTGGGATGTATGATAACTACCTCTATAAATGTCTAAGCTGAATGTCTTCTGCCATATCACATGCATTTTGCATGATGTTGGGTGACATAGCATGTGTCTCTGTTTGTGTCTGTGTCTGTCTGTATGTGTGTCTGTCTGTGTGTCTGTGTGTCTGTGTCTGTCTGTGTCTGTCTGTCCATGTCTGTGTGTGTCTGTGTGTGTGTGTACTGTGCTGTATAACTTGTAATGAACAGTTCTTATCTGCCCCTCACAGGTGTTGATGTAGGTGTGTTGCCCTCCTGTGTTCCACCTGATGTTAGTGTCCCCAAAGACACTAGCAATGATGATGAAAGTATGACTGAGGCACATGCAGGGTTGTCAGGGGCTGAAACTGTCCATTGGTTGCCATTCCACATGCATCCCCCTCATCCACGCACACAGTTCTCATGTCTACATATACCCCATCACCAGTGGCCATAGAGGAAGGACAGTTGGTGGGTGGTAGCATGGAACAGGAAAGTGTGGAGACTATGGAAGGTTTGCCTACACACCATGATCCCAGCCAACTGACTGGTGATGTCCCACACAGGCATGTGTCCAGTGCTGCTTGTAGGAGGACCTGTGGTCAATATGCCCCTGAAAGACATAGCACATCAGCTGGTGTCACCAGACGCATGTTTCAGGCTGTAATGGAGGCACAGGCATGTGCTGAATGGCACAGTAGAGAAGGTCTGAGGCTTCAAAGGGCTGCTGTCCATTCTTTAACTGATAAAATCCAGGCAATCATAAATGCGCACCATCATCTTGCAGATGTTTTGTATAGATGATTGGGTGACATGGTGGGAGTCCTTGACTGTGGCATGTCAATCCTTGAGAGTGGAATGTCTGTGCTGGAACATTTGGTGGGAGTGAGGCATCAGACATGTGGACATAGGTCAGCTACATCACCTGTTGAAGGTCTACGTGAACGTGCTACTTCACATGCCCGCATCCATAGTGGCGGTAGCAGCAGCAGTGAAGCTGGTGCTGTGCTGTCCACACCAGGACACAGTAGGCCACATGCACATAGTCCTGGACAGTCCCAACAGGGACATGGTTCCAGTGGACGTGTCATCAGACAGTATCCAATCTGGACCTCTGCCTAGTAGTGCCCATGCAACCGCTGGCAGGTGCAGGTCACGTGTCTGTGCCCAGACACTGAACTGTGAAACCTGCCATGTACAGTCTGCAGCTGTCAGTAATACCCCTGTGTAGGCCAGCCACATGCCAGACCTGTGTGCATACATACACGCACACACCAGAAACAAACACAGGGCACGTCAACACACACACGCATAACATCCACACATGCCCAATGAGATCAAAGGCCCTAACCCACACATATGATGTCATCCAATGGTGCAGACTAGGCTGTTGGCAAACATTATCACCCTGTGCATATGATGATGCCTGTGATGCATCCCTGTCCTCCACACCATTGGTGCAGGGACATGCTCATATGGTCTGATGCACAGGGTGAACATACTTGGAAGACAATTGTAGATTACAATTGTTGAGTGGTGTTGACAGGCAGCAGACATACCATGTACTACAGTTTTAGAATGCATTTTGTACTTTTGACAGTATGTATCATGTGTAACAACAGTAACTGCATGTTGATCTTGATGTTCTGCCTTCCTCTTTCAGGTGTAATTGCATGTGCCGGGGGATGTCAGTGTTTGCAGTTAGTGTCAAATATGTAAATGCAGACTACTCACATGTGTGTATGACAATACCTGCATGCACTTTGTAGCTTTCACATCACAGTTATAATCTCCCAAGTTTCAAACATGTTTACTGATCTAATGATCCAAGAGCATGATAGCTGTGTAGTAAGCTACTGTGGCCAGAGCCGTCACATCCATAGTGGGTGACATCACAGGTATAGTTACCTGGAGCGGGGAGGAGGTAAAAGAGTGGTTTAGTAGATGACAAGTGTAAAAGCCAGTGGGAAAGGTGGCTTCTCATTGGGAAGCAGTAATACCCGCTCTAATGACAGGATGCATACACATACTCAGAGATTCACAGGCACAGTAACACACACTCTGACACACATTATAATATTACGCAATTACAAGCTGCGCCACAGAGATTACACATGTACAGGTAGTCTGAATGGCCTATGACTGAGGCCATCAACAGGAATACTAGATTGCAGTGAGTATACATGGGAAGGGGGTTTCATCAGTAGGCTATGTAACAACAAGCCTCACCCCATGGCATACATGTTTACAGGTGGTTAGAATGCCCTTCTAAAATTGATGACATCAACAGTGATACTAGATTGCACTGGGTGGATGGGGGGAGGGGGTCTTATCATTTCACTATGGTAAAATACAGCCTCACTCCAGGGACTGGACAGCCATACATACACACACACACACACACACACACACACACACACACACACACACACACACACACACACACACACACACACTCTGCGGCATTCAGAAAGATATACACCTATGTCACACACATACAGACACTTGACATGTGTGTGATTCAAACACCTGCCTATGTCTTGCTTTCTACACTTCACTCTGTACAGATGTCTACAACAGTGTACAGGAGAGTGAAAAACATGTGGGATGTATTCCCCACCATATGTGACATATATGGACACACACACAGATGTACCAGTACTGTGAATCAAACACCTGCCTATCTCATGATAGGTATTACAGAGCGACAGCACCATCACATGTGCTACAAAGTGTACTGACTCTTTCCTTTGCCAATATATGCACAATATATGCACAGGGGAGGTTTTACTATTCCAGATGTCAAGAGGTTTACCTTCAGTGTCACTCTTACTGCATTCTATGTTGTGTGCCTTCCCCTTCAATTAACAAAACCATAGCTTAGCAGTTACACAGGTTATTGTAGGAATGGTTGTAACACACGTGTGAGCTGTCCACAGTAATCATTCATCTGCAAAGTAGCCCCATCACTTATTAGTTATGTCCAAACATCTGTCCATACCTAAAGTACACTTACTGTACTTTGAGCATATCACCATATATAGTTGGCAATGTTGAGGCTGCATTGCAACTGCATGATGTACTAACAGTCACCTTCAAACATCAGACACTGCACATGCATGGAATATAAACACACATCAATACATATACACATATACAGTCTCCATCAGTAAGTGGACTAGCAGGTCAAGAGGATACATTCCACACCTTCCCCACACTATGTGTGAAACCTAGCTAAGCATTACACCATAATGGATGGTATGTTATTTTCCTATGCCACTGTCGAGCAGTGACACAGATGTGGTCCCCGGGGTGTATGTCCATACCCATCATTCCCCCACCCAAAATCCACAATCCCCGGGATACATTTCCTTAGCCATCATTTCCCACCCCAAACTCCACATACACAACATCCATCCCTTCTCTGGTGAACTGATTAATATTTAAATGTTATAAAACAAGAGTTGCCTCTGTTTTGTGTACATGTCAATTCCTTTGGAACTCTTCTGTGTCACAAAGGGTGTTCAGACATGTTTATATATATGGCTATAGCTGTGTCTGTGCGTATGCATATATATATATATATATATATATATATATATATATATATATATATATATAGATATATATATATAGATATATATATATGTATATATATATATATATATATATATATATATATATATGTGTGTGTGTGTGTGTGTGTGTGTGTGTGTGTATGTGTGTGTATGTACATCCTGTAAGTGCATATATGTATTTAGTATTTAGTTATAATAGTTGTACATATGTAGACTTGTCTATGCTGTTTCACAGAGTACAGTACATTCAAGGGTACTGTACATCTGTACACAAAGTGACTGTCCCATTTGTTTTCAGTACTGTGGAATACCTGTAGTAAAATGTGTATTATAAAAACCATGAAACATGTATGCAACCCAGATGGCTTAGTGGTAAGTCCCATACCTCTCAACCTCTTAGAGAAAAAAATCAGGACAAAGCCTAAAATGATGTGGGAACAAATAGGGACAGATTTTAAATATTGCTCTTACAAACTTAGAAAGTTGATAGAATAATAGGTTTTGCATTAGCATGCATTTTCTCAAGGATATGGAGTATGTTTGTTATTATTCAATGATTTCAATCCTCAGCTATTTGCCAGAAAAGTACAGATTTTATGAGGAACACAGGCAAAAATCTGGACATTCTGCAAAAATCTGTACAGTTGAGAAGTATGGTAAGTCCAGTGACCTTGATGTGCATGGTCTAGAGTTCAAGACCTGCAAGGGTTGTTAATAATGTCATTTCAGAATGATAAAGACACTTTTCGGCAGGTGTAAATGTGTTTTTGTGACAGTAAGCAGTGGGTACACACAGGTAAAAGACATGTACAACTCACAGTACACTTCAAATGCCCTTCTTTGGCAATCCTGCTGATGTCACCCACCTGGATATACACCTTTGGGACAAGTGTAACCCAGTAATCTCTGTAGTGTGTTCTATAACTGTGCAATGCTGCAGTATGGTAAACTAGTTTGGTAGGTGTTTTAATCCCAGACTTGCCAACTGAATGTGTCTGTCTATCTGAGAAGGGAACAATGCTTTTTAGAGTATGCACACTCTTTACAATTCACATACTCACTTTGGCAAGGGTGCTGATGTCACCCACATAGAAATACACCTCTGGGAGTGCTGTGACTCAGTAGTTTCTGTAGCATGACCTGTAACTACGTAATGCTGTCGTGTGATAAACTAGTTTAGGGGGTATTCTAATCCCAGACTTGCCAACTGTGTGTGTCTGTCTGCCTGAGAAGGGAACAATGCTTTTTAGAGTATGCACACACCTTACAATTCACATAATCAACTTTGGCAAGGGTGCTGATGTCACCCACCTAGAAATACACCTGTGGGAGTGCCATAGCCTAACAATTTCTGTAGCACATCCTGTCACTGAATAATGCTGTAGTGTAATAAATTAGTTGGGTAGGTGTTCTAATTCCAGACTTGCCAAGTGCATGTGTCTGTCTGCCTGACAAAGGAGCAATGCTTTTTCGAGTATGCACACTCCTTACAATTCACATACTCAACATTGGCAAGGGTGCTGATGTCACTCACCTAGAAATACACCTCTGGGAGTACTGTAACCCAATAATTTCTGCAGTGCATCCTGTAACTGCATAATTCTGTAGTGTGATACATTAGTTTGGTAGGTGTTCTAATCCCAGAAGTGCCAACTGTGTGTCTGAGTCTGTCTGTCTGCCTGAGAAGGAAACAATCACAAACTAGGAAAGCTCACAAACAAAAGCAAGAAAACAAGCTGAGTAATGCAAGTCACCACACCACAAATCAGGCAGTTTGAACCGTTTATTTGTAAAGCGCTTTTTGTCTCAAGCAATCCCAAGACGTCTTCAGACAAATAACTAAAATACATGCCCCTTCTTATAATTTCCACAATTAAATCAAATGGCACACCATTGGTTAAAAACATCAATTCATTAAGTATGCTAAACATCTCTAGGTCAGGGGCCACAAGCCCGCCCCTTTATGAGCAAATCACAACACAATATAATGTAGTATAATATTAGTGAAAATGACTGCTTGCATTTACCTAATGCATAACACAGTTTCAATCCCTAAGCTAAAATGCAATACCTGCAAAAACTGTCATGCATTTCAAACTAACTTTCATGTGAAGACATGTTTTACTCACTAAGAGTGGGTCACAACCCAGTATGAAGGAAACATGTTGCAAGCATGCCTGTTTAGTCATAAACATCCACAAATAAAATATCACACCAATTGTTAAAAGCATTAAAACATTAGGTATGCATAACAGTTCTAGATATAAAAGCACAAGTCCGTCCAGTGTAAACCAGTCACAACTCAGAAAAAAAGGGGATGGATAGCATGCTATCACCTTTAAGCATGAAACCATTGAGCATAAAAGTAAAAAAATTAAAAACCTGAAAGGGAGTACCTACAAATAAAACTGTCATGCAGCACTGACAGACACAGACAAGCAACATCAAACCCCTGAATACAAACTTCAGGTCATGCTTGACCCAAAAAAAGAGGGCAAAGACAAGAGGTGCAAGTCCGCCAGATATAAACAGGTCATAGCTCCGGTCAAAAACAAGCTTCAAGCTGATTTGTAATGTTAATTGTGTTTTGACCCTGGTAGGCAGGTCTATCACCAAGTAAAAGAACTGGTTGTATTCATTTACTTTATACATACAACAGTTAACCTCATAAACTAAAACACAATACTCACAGGTTAAGGCTATCAAATGACACAAGTATTAGGTCATATTTGTCCCAGACAAGAGCACAAACTCTAAAGGTGTAAAACCGCTAGTTGTAAACTGGTCATGGCACTGTTTAAAATTACCGGCTCCATGCAATTGCCTTATGGCATAAAAAATATGTTCAATCACTTACCAAAAGGCAAAAGCTGCCATTACTGACAGACACAATCTAATCAATCTAATTGAGGCAAACAAGTTACAACAACATCTACTTACGTAAACCGTCGATGGTGGACAAAGCAGAGATGACAAAAATATGTAACATAATACATGGCTACCATAAACAATAGGTCGCCACTACTCCTACAGTTATATAGTAAAAACTGGTAAATGCAAACTAACAATTAGAATTTGTTGGTAAAACTAAAAGTCAAACCTGTTCCTGTCTGTAATAAAACAATGCAGACACCTAGTGGAAGGGGGTTGTTTTTAGTTTCCTGATGAGGTAAGTGTGCTCTTAAACACGTTCCCGGAGTTTCCTGTCCATTTTGCCGATGTAAAATGCTGGACACTGTTGGCACTGGGCAAGGTAAACAATGGCTTTTGACTGGCAGTTGAACATGTGCTTAACCTTGTATTTTCAATTTCTAATTCTGAATTGTTCCCCTGTATCCATATGGGAACAACAATTGCACATGTTGCATTGAAACATCCCTATCCTAATGGGTGGGTGCAACTCATTGACCTCCAAAAGATGTTTTAGGTTCTTTCCTCTCCTCCAAGTGATTTTAGGGTTCTCTGGTAGTTTATTTCTAAGATTGTTGTCATTTCGAATGAACACCCAGTTTTTCTGAAGGATGGATGAAACTATCTTGTAGTCCGTGCTGAATGATGTAAAAAGACTACAAGATGATGGAAGTGAACTCTCAGAATGGTTGGTCATGAGCTGGTTATTTTGGAACATGTTGCCATGAGGGCCTTTTAGAATTGGTTGGTATGTCCTCTGTTCTCCCTTATAACTAAACAAAAGTACTGGATACATGTAGCCTACTTGGAGACAACCTGCCTAACAACAACAGGCTACATGTATCCAGTACATTTTTACCAACCTTACATGAATCTATTGCACTTTTTGACACAATGTGTGAACTCGATCAGAGATGTTCGTTACACAACAAAAGTATACAAAATCAAGCCAAAACCAGCATTACCCCTGATGAAAAGGAGCTTTTATGGTCCATTAAGGGGGCTGGTGTTTGGGTTATGCAACCAGATAAAGGTGCTGGTGCAGTAATTATGGGTCAAGAGGACTATGTTAACAGGATGTTGAGTGTTTTAAGGGGCACCACCTATGAAGTGAGATCCAGACATGAATTAAATATAGCATACAACAGGATACGTTCATATCTGAACAACCTTTTCATTGAAGGGAAAATCGATATTGTAGCCTTCAATTACCTTTCCATGTTAGCCCCTAGAATCTGTAAATTGTTTGGGATTCTTAAGATCCACAAATCCATCCAAGACCCACCAATGAGACCACTGGTTGATGCTAGAAATAGCATAACCTACCCATGTGCCAAATTCATTGACAACATAGTCAAAAAATATGTTGTCATGGAATCTGACATTTGCAAAGACTCATGGTCATTTTTAGAGTCTATTAATGACCTCAAATTTGACCCCAATCTCAACTTCCTGCTGGTCGACGTGAGGGATCTGTATTCATCTATTCCACACGAGGTGGATATTGAATGGGTTAACTTCATGTTGAGAAAGAGAGGTGCACCAACCACAGACATTTCCTTGGTGGATGAACTACTCAATATAATTTTATCTAATAACTGTTTGATTTTTAACGACACTATTTTTTTTACAAAAGGTAGGGGTAGCCATGGAGTCACCTTGTGGCATCAGTTTTGGCAATCTGGTCATGGCTTATTGGGAACAGGAAATCATCCAGAAGAATGAAGCTATGAACAACAAAACTGCCTTCTACACTCGTTTCTTGGATGATATATTCATGTTGATTAGGGGTGGCAAAGCAGTTGCCATAGAACTGGTAGATTTCTTCAATTCCACCACTAATTTTCTTTCTTTTACCCACACATTTAGTCCTGACAGAATCACCTACGTGGATGTGGATTTGTGGAAAGATTTAAGTATTAATGCATTGTGTGCTAAAATTCACAGGAAGGACACTTATTCCAACACCTTCCTTCACTACAGCAGTTGTCACCCGACTCATCAAAAGAGATCTGTAGTGAAAGGTCAGCTTGTCAGGGCTGCTCGAATGGTGTCAAAACTTTCAGATTTCACTGAGGAATGTAACACACTCAGATCTATGTTTCTGGGCCAGGGTTATCCCAAACAATTGGTGGATGAGCTAATCCAAGAGGTTAGTTATAAGACATAACAGAGGACATACCAACCAATTTTAAAAGGCCCTCATGGCAACATGTTCCAAAATAACCAGCTCATGACCAACCATTCTGAGAGTTCACTTCCATCATCTTGTAGTCTTTTTACATCATTCAGTGCAGACTACAAGATAGTTTCATCCATCCTTCAGAAAAACTGGGTGTTCATTCGTAATGACAACAATCTTAGAAATAAACTACAGAGCACCCTAAAATCACGTGGAGGAGAGAAAAGAACCTAAAACATCTTTTGGAGGTCAATGAGTTGAACCCACTCATTAGGATAGGGATGTTTCAATGCAATATGTGCAATTTTTGTTCCCACATGGATACAGGGGAACAATTCAGAATTAGACATTGAAAATGCAAGGTTAAGCACAAGTTCAACTGCCAATCTAAAGCCGTTGTTTACCTTGCCCAGTGCCAACAGTGTCCAGCATTTTACATTGACAAAATGGACAGGAAACTCCGGGAATGTGTTTATGAGCACACTTATCACATCAGGAAACTAAAAACAGTCAATGCACTGGCAAAACATGTAGCTGACAACACCAACCATAAATTTTTGTTCAAGGCTATTGACTGTGTAAATTCTGATGGGAGAGGGGGCTCTGAAACCGTCCACCTTGAAGTGTTGGAATTTACGTGACAACTTCATTGCATATATTGTTTCATATAAATATATATATATATATATATATATATATATATATATATATATATATATATATATTGTTTCATAGTTACTGCTTATTTATTATTTATCATTCTTTATTTGACAATTTGACATCTGTGCAAGATTTTTTAACACATTTTTTCTTTTTTCTATTATGTTCTCTCTCTATATATATTCTCTGTATATCCTACATTGTTGTTTAATGGGTTGTATCTCAACCCCCTTCCACTAGGTGTCTCCATTGTTTTATTATAGACAGCAGCAGGTTTGCCTCTTAGTTTTACCAACAAATTCTAATTGTTAGTTTTGCATTTACCAGTTTTTACTACATAAACTGTAGGAGTAGTGGTGACCCACTGTTTATGGTAGCCATGTATTATGTTACATATTTTTGGTGTCACTGCTTTGTCCACCATAGACGGTTTACTTAAGTAGATGTTGTTGTAACTTGTTTGCCTCAATTATTGATTAGATTGTGCTTGTCAGTGATGGGAGCTTTTGCCTTTTGGTAAGTGATTGAACATGCTTTTTATGCCTTAAGGCAACCGCATGGAGCCGGTAATTTTAAACGGTGCCATGACCAGTTTACAACTAGTGGTCTTACCCCTTTAGAGTTTGTGCTCTTTTCTGGGACAAACATGACCTAATACTTGCTTGTGTCATTTGATAGCCTTAAGCTGTGAGTATTGTGTTTTAGTTTATGAGGTTAACTGTTGTATGTATAAAGTAAATGCATACAACCAGTTCTTTTACTTGGTGTTAGACCTGCCTACCAGGGTCAAAACATGATTAACGTTACAAATCAGCTTGGAGCTTGTTTTTGACCGGAGCCGTGACCAGTTTATAACTGGTGGACTTGCACCTGTTGTCTTTGCCCTCTTTTATTGGGTCAAGCATGACCTGAAGTTTGTATTCAGGGGTTTGATGTTGCTTGTCTGTGTCTGTCAGTACTGCATGACAGTGTTACTTGTAGGTACTGCCTTTCAAGTTTTTAATTTTTAATTTTTATTTTTATGCTCAATGGTTTCATGCTTAAAGGCAAAAGCATGCTATCCATCCCCTTTTTATACTGAGGTGTGACTGGTTCACAGTGGACGGACTTGTGCTTTAAAATCTAGAACTGTTAGGCATACCTAATGTTTTAATGCTTTTAACAATTGGTGTGATATTTTATTTGTGGATGTTTATGACAGGCATGCTTGCAGCACGTTTCCTTCATACTGGGTTGTGACCCACTCTTAGTGAGTAAAACATGTCTTCACATGAAAGTTAGTTTGAAATGCATGACAGTTTTTTGCAGGCATTGCATTTTAGCTTAGTGATTGAAACTGTATCATGCATAAGGTAAATGCAAACAGTCATTTTTGCTTATATTATACTACATTATATCGTGTTGTGATTTGCTCATAAAGGGGCTGGCTTGTGGCCCCTGACCTAGAGCTGTTTAGCATACTTAATGAATTGATGTTTTTAACCAATGGTGTGCCATTTGATTTAATTGTGGAAGTTATAAAAAGGGGCATGTGTTTTAGTTATTTGTCTGAAGGTGTCCTGGGATTGCCTGAGACGAAAAGCGCTTTACAAATAAACGGTTCAAACTGCCTGATTTGTGGTGTGGTGAGTTGCGTTACTCAGCTTGTTTTCTTGCTTTTGTTTGAGAAGGGAACAATGCTTTTTAGAGTATGCACACTCCTTACAATTCACATACTCAACTTTTGCAAGGGTGCTGATGTCACCCACCTAGAAATTCACCTCTTGGACCACTGTAACCCAGTAATCTCTGTAGCGCATCAGGTAACTGCATACTGCTGGAGTGTGATTTAGAAGTGTGGTAGGGTTCCATCCACAACCATGGCAGTTATGTGTTTTCTGTGTGTTTAAATGTTTGTGTAGGGAGCAATGTATTATAGCCTACTCACTCGCAGGACATTTACAATCCCCTGCATTGGTGATCCTTCTGATGTCATTTCTTATCAAATACACCTCTGGGGAATAAGTTCTCTAGTAATCCTTGTGGTGCATCCTAGAACATCTCCATGTAGTAGTCTAATATCGATCTTGGTCATGGGTTCTATACCCACTGGATGTGTTGTGTGTGTCTCACTGTCTGTTTTGTGAGCAATGCATTTTGGGCCACTCACTTGCAGTAATTCGAATTGCCCAACTTTGATAACCCTGGTGATGTCATTCCTTGTGAAGTACACCTTTGGGGATGGGGGGCCCACTAATCTCCATAGCGAGTGCTCTAACTATGTAATGCTGTAGTGTGATAAGCTAGTTAGGACTTCTATTCCAAGATGTGGCAGGTGTGTGTTTGTTTGACAGTCAGAGCCTGTGAGTGTCTAACCACTGGACATGTTGGAGTGTTTTTTGTAGTTTTCCTATATGGTGGCCATATTATATGTCACAATGTCCACCTCACGAGGATTACAGATTTCAGTCAGCCAAGAGACTGTGTTGGCAAGCCATACCCCTACATCTGGCAAAAGGCCTGGTGAACTAAGTAAGCACCCCTACTATTACCCAGAATACGGTCTGAAATCATGTGTCATACACAAACACACTTGCCTAGAAAATCCCGCTATGTTGCTATTACCCTGCACATTGTTGACAGGTAGTAGGCATGGTGTGAATGCAGTGGGCTGCAGATGGCATAGTACTCTGTCCACCAGTACAATAGGCACATAATTGCGGACAATGTGCCTTCGCTGTGTACCCCACTGGATGCCTGCAATATATTTGGTGCCATCAAATTTGATCCACAAAGGACATAAACTGCCTTACACACATGCCCTGTATGGACAGATGCCACTCACACCAGGGAATACCTGTATCATACTATCAATGCAGGTGCAGGGTCAACCCGCTGTCTATTAGCAGGTCCTGCCACACTAGGCCAGAATTGGCACATCTGATAAGTCTGTGTACACATGTGCCAGGAAAACCAGGTACACTTAAACATGCCACTGTACATTAATGTGGGACATGCACATCCCAGGCAATGTCCATGTCAAGGACTATCAAACACAGACATGGTATGCTTTGCAAAGCAGTGGCCACACACAATGGTAACCAGGATGACAGGTCAGTTAATACAATACCCATCTGTGTGGGACCCCTGAACCACACTGCAGACCATTGTCACGTGGCCTGATGCCAAGGATTACCCCTCACCCAGCCTTGTACAGCCATTTTGCACAGCCAACCACTACACACCCATGAAGCAATGAACACATGCATGTCAGTACTGGCACCTTGTGTCTGCATGTGGGGTATGATGTTCCCAACCACAGTCACATCCAGTATAACTCCCATTGGCATACTGACTGATGTCAGACACATTCACATGCCCTAGCCCATAGAACCTCAGTATAACCCCTGTGGTGCATGTAATACATGTGCATTACTGTAGTGTGGCAAACTAAGTAGTTAGGAAGTGTATTTGTGAGCCTGCCAAAGTGTGCCAATGTGTCTGAGTCCCTTAGAGAGTGTGGTTGTGTTGACAATGACATCTGTTCATGTGGACAGCCAAGTGTGCTACACCTAATGTATGTCTACTATATCTCTGTTGGAGATGTCGCTCACCAGCACACATATATGTTCTTACAGCACACCACCATGTCAGCTATGTGGCACATGGAGTAACTGCATGC
The DNA here is from genome assembly GCF_019279795.1 of Protopterus annectens. NCBI lineage: Eukaryota > Metazoa > Chordata > Ceratodontiformes > Protopteridae > Protopterus > Protopterus annectens. The sequence goes on from NC_056743.1 coordinate 1,378,414,562, forward strand.
ACTTGTAATAGTAATGGCTAGTCAGTCAGGGTATGAACTTCTGTACTGGTAGATGTGTGACAGACAATGCTTAGGTTTTAATCTCCCAGCCCTTCTCTGATGTACTTTGCCTTTGTCTGTCCCTCACACACACACTCTTTGGTGGATGTGGAGATGTACACCTGCTCAGCAGCAGCTTGTGTTTTGTAAGTGATAGTCATGATCAGGTGATGGCCTCTGCACCTATTGCAGTCCTCCTCTAGCTGATTGCATGTGGAACAGCTGTGGTGACATTCCCCTAGCCAATTGCATGGAAACACAGTACAATATCTAGGAACATCATGCTGGTGTTTGCCCATGATAGTCGCTGTGAGTGGAACCTGGATCTGGTGTTTGGTAAACAGCATCACAGATGAAATCTGGCTATTCCTCAAATGACATACACAGTGGAAAATAGTCTAAAGATGGGAGGGTGATGTGCCAGACATGAATACAGCATGTAAGTGTAGCTATGCTTCATTCAGACTACTACCAATTTAACAAGTTGTGTGTGGTAATGGCTAGTCTGCATGTTTTAATAACTGACAAGACAGTGCTCTGTTTGTAAGGAAACTTCCATCTGTAGGGTCATCTGTGGACTGGTCAGTATGTGGATCTATTTGTTTCTTGTGTTGCTCACAGAACACACATCTGTGAACTGCAGAAGCATAGTGTGAAGATTGCAGTCAGTACATGGTGACAGTGATGAGAGTTACTGCCATTGCATCCCTGATGAGACATACGTCACATGAAACAGTGGTATGACAGTCACTGTCTGAGGTTATCACAGTGACATGCCAATAGTGGGCCACTGTTCATAGCTGCAGTCAAGTCATCTACGATTTGGACAGATGTCATGCAATATATATGCATGTGTTGTGCTCTCTCTGCAAATGTATGGCATCTGTTGTCTTGGGGTGATGGTAATATCTATGCATGCTGTTATAAGTAATCCTGAATGCTGTTGACTATTACTAAGCCTTATCTGTGTTAAAACTGCAACACCATAGGCTGTATGGGATTGGAGGTCCCGGAGGAACCACCTGTCCCACTTCAGCTGGCCATGGCACTGGGCACCAGAACATCTGGGGCCCAGCCCTTGACCTCCACGTCTGTTGGCTCTGCACCACCTTCTGTTGGAATTGCCACTAAGGATGGGGCCTGCCCCCCTAGGAGCAGGTCCAGACAGGAACTTGTCAGCCTTTGCACCATGGCCAGGATTGTACCATGGGTGACAGGTTGCTGTCCGCTCCCGCTCCCAGGGAGGGCCAAGCCCCACCCCCTGCGGCGGTTCCACCTAAAGGTGGTGCAGGGCCAATGGATGAGGAGGTCCCAGGCTAGGTCCCAGATGTGCTGGTGCCCGGTGCCATGGCCAGCTGAGGTGAGACGGGTGGGTCCGCTGGGACCGACCTTCCCATACGAGCTATGTTGTAGCATGTTTAAGGCAGATATGGGTTAGTAATAGTCAACAGCATTCATGATTAGTTATAACAGCATGCATAGGTATTCCCATTACCTGGGGCATCCGATATAAAAAAGTTGCAGAGCTGGCAGAACACATGCATATATGGGTAAACAGTGGCCATTGCAACAACATGCAGGTTTCATTGATGGCAACAGGACACCAATATGGGGTTATTTTAACATGGCACATGCATAAAAACAGATGTGACTATTTATAAACCAATAGGACATATGTCCCAACAAAGGTTAGGAGTGTAGACATACCAAATGAGTTGTGTAAATCGGTTACTTTTGCACATATGGTAGGGGTGAGAGAGAGAATTCAATTAACAACTAATAAATCTTTGTAGTTTACACAACATCCGTAGTCACTGCAGTTAACCTTCCCTTACATGTATTATTACACTACCCAATGGCATTATATTGTACAATGGTATGTTTGTAGATTAGTATGTATGGGACCTGTGTCTTACGTACAGGCTTGACAAGATGCAGGTGTAATGCAACATGTTTTGAGACTGCTGACTGCTGTCATACACTTTGGGTGAGGTGCTGGGATGACAGGTATGTTTGCATGTACATTCTCTGACTATGTATAAGTCTGACTATCAGTTATATGTCATTTACAGCTGCCTACATTTCTTGGATCATTACACTAATTTGTCAGGGGAACAGGTTAAAAGGCAGGTGATGTGAGCCATTTATCAGGACATACTGGGCAGATTGGAACAGTTGAGGGGTACGAATATGCATACCACTTTCTATTTGAGCATTCTAGCATAATCTGTATAGGTAAGTGTATATATGCATACAGCTTTCTCTCTGAACATTCTAACAAACTGTCTGCAGTTGTGTGGAATGATTATGCATGCATCTCACTGCCGCTCCTGGGATCCAAAGCCCTGCTGTGTGTGACAAAAGCATTACAGTTAAGATCACTGTACACTATGCTATCAGGCAATTGTTGTGAGGCTTTGCAATGTATTTAGTCTAATATGACTGACCTGTTTGCACTTCCAACATTGATATACAGAACGTCATACACATTTTATATGCATACCACAGTGTGGGTAACACTGCTTACTACAACAGTACTATTTAATAACAGCAACAGTACTACATATGACTGCAGAGTAGACAGAAGCAATGCAGGGGTTACACCTTTATTCGCAGCATATTACACAAGTCTCTATACTGGTGCAACGCTTTCTGAGACTCTTACATTTATTTGTTATGACAGTACATGCAGGCTATTTACTAACCTACCGTGTGACACATCCTTTGCAGCCTAGCATCATAGGCTTGCTGGTTCGCAGCATGCTCATCTGCAGCTGTCAGAGAAGTACAGTGATATTTAGCCATACCTATCCATAGTATACACATGCTAGGCAATTATTAACTATGTAGTGGAAGGAGTACTTAGTTCTGGGGCATTCTGCATCTGCCTTGCTTCCTGGAGCCACTGTTCCAGGACAACCCCCCATCCACCGCATCAGGTCTTGCATGGTGCTGCCTGACCTGCTCACCAGTCCAGGGGATACCTGTGGCACTAGTGAGGTCACGGGTGAGACTGTCCCAGGCCTCCATTTTGTACTGTGAGCCCTGGTAATGACCCTGCAGTAGTCTCCTGTCATGCTTTACTAGGAGCCATACCATGAATTTGGACTCCTGGATGCCCCAGCCCTGCCCTCTAAAGCAAGTGCCTTCTCCCACTCCAACCATTCTGCCTGCAGGGGGATGCTACAACCAGTTATGAGCCGTAGTCCCACCACTTCTGTTTAAGTATGGCCGGATTCCTGCACTTTTCCGTAATTGGCTGGTTTCTAAAAGGCTAAGTTATGTCTTATTCATTACAGGTTATATACATGTCTGGTATCCATCATTCATGTGTACATACACTGTATGGGGTCCTGGCGGCTTCATAACTTTATTACAGTGACACCTCAACTCTGTTTACTGCAGTACTCCAATTCACATATATATGGTCTGTGGCAGGTCATAGAACATTGCACTGTACATAGATTCAGTTTACATGTTTGATTTGATTTCCCTGTGGTGAGGATTAGTTTGCTGATACCTCCTTTATATGCATTGCTATCATGGCGTAGTGGTTAACTACTGTGACTGTGATGTACAGGGTCCTGAGTGCTAGCCTTGCAGAGGCTGTTTATGTTATTGCTGGCCAGAACATGAGCTTTTGGGTACAAAGTGATTAAGGCACTTTAAAGTAGTTGTGAGCGGGTGTGCATGGGCTTGCGCAGAGCTAAGCAATGCTAACCTCCAGTTACTGTTTCTTACACTCAGTTAGCCTCTGCATTGCTTCACCAGTGTGATACTCGCATACCGGCGGCCAAACAGGCTTACACCCGCTTGCTCCCGCACTTGCAAATGCAGTGCATTTGGTGTTTGCATCTGACACTCACACCCCTGGGTGGGGGTGTGGACTACAATAATAACTTGCGATGCCTATTACATCAGCTTACATGCCTACAGTGGGGTTTTGTGACCATGTGTTCGTAGATGTTGTATAGTGGATTATGCAGTGACACATATGGTCATACCATACCTAGACATTTAAAATGGACTGGTGCGGTGGGACCCATATCGGGAATGGCTGCCCATTAGGCATAAGCATATCGGTTGACTGTACAGAATCCGTGGCCTGTCCAGAGTGTGCTTCATGCTATTGGTGTGTTCCTCTTACAATCTGCACCTGTCTGACAAATACCTGGGAAATGACACCATTAAATACAGACAAGTAATTGGGTTTAGGACCCCACATCATTCAGCGGAGTCATGCTAATGCGTACCTATTATTCTGTCAGCTTTCTAAGGTTGTAAGTGAGATATGTACTTTCTGCCCCTGTTTGTTCCTCTGACAGTTTACGTTCTGTCCAGTGGTTTTGCTCTTAGGGGTTGAGAGGTATGGGCGTAACTCTGCCCATTTCTGGATATTACTTGCATCCCTGGGCCAGTCCTAATACAACTGCACCAGCCAACACCTGCACGCCTAGGCCCATAAATGCATACCCATAGTTCCCCCAACTTCCCCTCCTCTACAGCACTCATCCTTACTGTGGGTGCGGGTGGGGTCTAACCACACCACTACATGCTGTCCACTCTCCACGTGTCAGGACCCATTCTGTACGTTGTGTTGACCCATGGGTTATCAGGCTTGCACAACCTACTGGTCCATGTGCGTCTGCAGCCTGGTTTGATGAATCATTACAGGGACTGACTCCGATGATCAGTAATTTTTGGGGTGTCCCACAAGGGACATTGATGCTTTTGTTTCAAGACTAGACCTGGCAAGTCTCTCCCACTGGTAGTATCCTGCCTGTGGTCTGGGAAGCAGTGGTGTGTTTACTTGTATCATATGTTTGTATGTTTCAACTGTTTAAGTGGGGGTGGTTGATGCTATGTGTTACACGTTTGCTGATTGGACCCCTCACCCCCATTTGCATGGCCTGTGAACATATGTAATTTGTAACTGCTGTATCATATCCTAGCTATTTACATGTGTATATTTATACACACACACACACACACACACACACACACACCTATATATATATATATATATATATATATATATATATATATATATATATATATATATATATATATATATACATATCTATATATATATATATATATATATATATATATATATATATATATATATATATATATATATATATATATATATACATATATGTATATATATATATATATATATATATATATATATATATATATATATATATATATATATATATATATATATACATTACTATATACAGATATATCTGTACATGAATGCATACATGTATATATTATATATATATTGTCTATGTATATCTAACAACATATAGGGTGTATGGACTCTGCATATATATATATATATGTATATGGTATGTATATGTATTCTGTCTCTGTATGTATACATTTTGTCTACGGAGAGAGAGAGGAATCATGCAGTTGCTATGGGTAGATATGCACACCTATTCCTCTACATCTGGTTATTCAATTCTCTGCCATGTAGATTAGACTTTGTTGCAGTGGGACTCAGTGGGCATGGCTGCTCATTGGCTGATGCCTCTGCCCAATGAAAACTTTTGCTCACATCCCTGGGGCTGTCCTTATAGGCCCACATCAGCCAACACCTGCACACCTATACCCAGAACTAGCTATCCATAGTTCCCCCACCCGCACCTCCTCTACTGCACCCATCCTTACTCTGGGTGCAAGTTGGATCTGAACACACCACTACACGCTGCCCACTCTCCACTTCACCCATGTCGTATGTTGTCTCGACCTATGGGTCATCAAGTTTTCCCACTCTTGTATTCCGGGTATGTACACACCCCAGCCAGAATGGTCGTCGTATCAACTTCCTTTGGTTATATGTCAATTTTTGGGGCATCCCGCAAGGGACGCTCCTGTCTGTTCCAAGATTAGATTTCATGGATGCACTCTGTTCCTCCCTTTTGTATCCTGCATGTGGTCTGGGGAGCAGTGGACTATTTACATTGTTTGTGGGTTTGTGTGTATGTTTCCTCTGTCTGGCTGGGGAGGAGTCATGCTATGTGTTACATGTTTCTTGCTTGGGCCCATAACTTCTATTGGCATAGCCTGTGAACATATATCATTATTGTTTGCTGTTTCCTATCATAGCTGTATATCTGTGTATGTCTACATACACACACACACACACACACACACACACACACATTATATATATATATATATATATATATATATATATATATATATATATATATTTATATATATATATATATATATATATATATATATATATTTATCTGTCTGTAAGGAAGGCAATGCATACCCCCGCACAAACGCACTTAAACATGCTTACTGGTGCTTATATATGCCTACTACTGCTTATTTATGCTTAAACCTGCCTACTAGTGCTTTATTCATTATGACACTGACACTTCTCTCCAGTTCACTTTTAATTGTTAAAATAAGAAAACAATAATAAAACAGCCACCAAGGACTAAACTTTGGTCTTCACTATTTTAATAAAACATGGAACCAAATAACTAAGTGCTTTCACCAGGCATAAACCGCTGATCAGCGGTTTATGCCTGGTGAAAGTGCTTAGTTATTTGGGTCCGTGTTTTATTAAAATAATGAAGACCTACGTTTAGTCCTTGGTGGCTGTTTTATTATTTTTTCTTATTTTAAGTGTTGAGTGCTGGTTTATCCATTTGGATTTCTTTGTTTTTTCACTTTTAATTGTTATTATGCAGGTTATACAGCAGACAGATGTCAAATTATGTTCATATACAGAATACCAATGGAAAATGGTATGTGCTGCAGTGGGATTTGGAACAGGAATGTCTGTTCATTAGGTGGATGCTGTAACCACTACACTATTTCTGTGCTGCATCATTTGCATATATACCCATATACCCATGGATCCTAGTTTCCCAAACACCCACCCCAGCACTTCACTGACACAGTAGTCATCCATTCTCCAGTTAGATACACGATGTATCCACACCACTACATATTGGCCACTCCCTACTCCTGTAGACCCATCCCATGGGTTGACTCACTCCATGTATCCTCAGACATTCCAAAAGTTTAGTCCACACACATTGGTGAAATGAGTGATCAATAGGACACTATTCACAATTTTTGGGTTGTTCCACCTGGGACACACATGTCTTTATTTCAAGATTAGACTCTATACTTCATTACATCATTAATCCCGTTAAATTGACACTACAATAAATGAATAACTATGACTATGTGGTAATGCACACGTTACACATGAGAGCTAATAATGTACGGGTTTAGCAAACTTATATTACAAATAGGACCGGTTTAGTGATTGGCGTTGCCGTAGCAGACAGATCACAGGAATGATTCTATGTGTGAGAAAGTTCTCACATGTGATTTTTTGAGAATAGCACTGACTTCGTACAATGTACACACTTCTGCATTTTTGCAGATTTGTCCCTTCCCTCTTATGCACAACCTATTATTCTATCTACTGTCAAGGTTTGTATGGGCACTTTCATGTTATTTATGTCTGCAAAAGGAATGAATGTGTTACAGGGAATGTACCTCTACATATAGATGTATGCATGTGTGTATGCATATATACTTATAACGAACTCACTGACCTACATGGGGCAGTCCAGTTAGAACCAGGCCATCCAACCCAGACATGCCTGGATCCATAATTTCATACCCATGGTTCCTCCACCCCACCTGAGTTCAACATACATGCAAACCATCCATTCTCTGGTTGCTATCACAGCCATGACACCTCCACACATTGCCCTCTCCCCAGTGTTAGGGATTTTACATGAATGTTGTCCCAACCCATGTGTCATCAAGCTCTCCCACTATTTAGTCCTTGAACATACCTGCCCTTGCTTGTGCAATGGTCGGAGGTCTAACTATCCTAGCAATTTTTGGGTAGTTCCACCAGGGACTATCCTGTGATTGTTTGTAAAGTAGACTTAGCAGATCGACAATGTTACTCCCACTAGTAGTATCCTGCCTGTGGTGTGAGTAGCAGTGCTTTGCTCACCCCAGCCCAGCTTGATATGACATATGCTGACAGCACTAAATAATACTGGAGTTGCTGTTGATTCCCTTCTCATTCTTTTTGTATGCTTTATTGTCACAACGTTCATTCTTCATAGAAATATATGTATTATATAGCTGTACATACACATGCACATACATCTACATAATTATATACATTTCCTATGCTGTGCACTGCTTGCACCCACACAAACCCACTCAGACTTGCTTACTGGTACTTATATATGTTTATTACTGCTTATTTGTGCTTACAACTGCTTACTAGTGCCTTATTCATTATGGCACTACCACTTTGATTGAATGACATTAGTTAAATATTTCATGCAGTACTCCAGTCACATTTACATTTTATTATGTAGGATATACAGCAAAACGATGTATAAATATGTTCATATACACATTCCACATGGAAAATGATATGTGCTATAGTGGGACTTGAACCATGAGTGCATGTTCATGTTAGGATGCTCTAACCACTTCACTTTTGATGTTAAAACTGATTCCGCAAGTTCTTTTCTATTTGGATGATTTTGATGTGTAAGCTATGCTAAGCATGGGGTAGCGACATGCAAACACACTGCGCTTTGCTTGCACTTTCAATAATGTAGCAATACAAATGTAAAATAGGGACACGTGGGAATCTAATTGTGATAGTTCTAGTGATGGGGCTCAACATTCCACTATGTACTTGTGTGTTTGCTACTTTGATTTTATTTCAGTGTTCATGGACACTCTTGTATGCTTAGCATACATTTCACTATCCACGGACACTGACTTAATTGCTTACTATTAGAGGTGGGCTCTAATAGTAAGCATAATAGATTGTGCAACTGTGGGGGCATGTTTACGCCTCCGGAGAGTACTTAAACATGCCTGTTGCAATCGCACACATTTCCTGTGCACATCGAGGGTGTGGCAGCGCACCCTCATAAATATTCATATGGCACTGCTGCACCATCTGTAAGGAGGACACTCAGTACAAGGCTAAAACCGTCCTTGCGCCGAGCTTCATGAATCCCGGGGCTTGTGTTCTTACCAAAAGTGCTACAGAAACAATTCGAAATATATAAGTGATAAGTATTTTTTTGGCACTTCTTCTCAAAGTTCTGCATTATCCTATTTTTTTTTTTTTTTTTTTTTGCTTGATTGATTTAGATATATATATATATATTTGCTGGCTTCTGATCTGTGCTGAAATTGCTGTTTTTTTTTCCCACCCTTATTCCTGCTGTGTTAAATAGTGGTCTAACAACTTTTGTGTTTTATCTGATTGTCTCAAGGCTTGCTAGTATAATTAATATTCCCCATTGTTAATCTCTGCAATCATTGCTTGAAACTCCTTGTGTTCTGACTGAAAGTGCTACTGAAATCAGTCAAAATATACAAGTGATATTTTTCTGGCACTTCTTTTCAAAGTTCTTCATTATCCTAATTTTGTTGCTTGATTGATATATATATATATATATATATATATATATATATATATATATATATATATATATATATATATATATATATATATATATATATATATATATATATATATATTTGCTGGCTTTTGATCTGTGCTGAAGGCTTTTGATCTGTGCTGAAATTGCTGGTTTTTCTCCCACCCTTATTCCTGCTGTGCTAAATAGTGGTCTAACAACTATATATATATATATATATATATATATATATATATATATATTTGCTGGCTTTTGATCTGTGCTGAAGGCTTTTGATCTGTGCTGAAATTGCTGTTTTTTCTCCCACCCTTCTCCCACCCTTATTCCTGCTGTGTTAAATAGTGGTCTAACAACTTTTGTGTGTTTCCCACCCTCCCTCCCTATTGGTATGTTGTTCTTATACTTGGTTGCTTTGCAATTGCCCACCCCTGCTGTATATATGATCTGTGACACTCCTCCCAGTCTAGTGTCAGCTTATTCTACCTAATACAGAAAAAAAATTGTACTTTATTCATCTGCTCTTATTGTTTTTGTGTTTCTTCCTACTTTATTACATTATATTGCTTTTGCCTCTTCTTGAAAGTACTCAATTGTACTTATTCTGCTGAATTTATTACTGCTTTTTAGTAGCCTGATTAAACTGTAACTGTTATTCTAAGCTTTTTGGTTTAAGCACTTGGGCTTCAGACCAGTTGTTTTACATTAAGAAGGTTTGTGGTCTGCACTGTTGTGGCAGGACAGGTAGCTTACATCCTTCTAAGTTGGAAATTGCTGATTGAAGGCTCAGTGTCTGTTATTCTAAAAGTGTATTAGTTCTGGTTTTAGCACTTGGGCTTCAGGCCAGTTATTTTACATTAAGAAGGTTTGTGGTCAGCATTCGTGGGAGGAGAGGCTAGATTCTGCCCTTCTGAGCTGTGAATTTCTGGTTAAAGGCTTATTGTGCCTGCTTATTTGAACTGTTTCTTCTGAAATTGGTGTGCCTTGTTTGCTGTAGCATAGACTAGATTCAGGCCTGCTGAATCTAGCTTTGTGTATAAATTGAGCACTGATCCAGGCCATCTTTTTTGGAGAAGGTTTCCCTGCACCCTAGTGGCAGGAGTGTGCAGTTAGAACTTGTCTGATTAAAGACTGCTGGAACAGGGCTCAATTTTGAGATTTTTACTGGTTAACTGGGTAATTTGTTTAATCAGTTTGCTCATTTTCTATTGTTATATAGAAAAAAAGTTGCACTTTATTCATCTGCGTTTACTGTATTTCTGTTTCTTCCTACTTTATTACTTTATTTTGCTTTTGCTGCCTGTTCTTAAAAGTACTTAATTGCATTTATTCTGCTGCATGTATTACTGCTTGTTAGTAGCCTGATTAAATTGTAACAGTTATTCTAAGCTTTTGGTTTATGCACTTGGGCCTCAGACCAGTTGTTTTACATTAAGAAGGTTTGTGGTCTGCACTGTTGAGGCAGGACAGGTAGCTTACATCTTTCTAAGTTGGGAGTTGCTGATTGAAGGCTTAGTGTCCATTATTCAAAAAGTGTATTTGTTCCGGTTTAAGCCCTTGGCCTTTGGGCCAGTTATTTTACATTAAGAAGGTGTGGTCTGCACTCTACTGGGAGGAGAGGGTAGATTCTGCCCTTCTGATCTGGAAGTTTCTGGTTAGAGACTTACTGTGCTTGCTTATTTGAACTGTTTCTTTCTGAAATTGGTATGCCTTGTTTGCTGTAGCATAGACTAGATTCAAACCTGCTATTCAAACCTACTGAATCTAGATTTGCTTATATAACTTAAGCACTAATCTAGCCATCTTTTCTTGGAGAGGTTCCCCTGCACCCTAGTGGCAGGAGTGTGCAGTTAGAACTTGTACGATCAAAGACTGCTGGAACGGGGATCAGTTTTTAGCTCTTACTGGTTAATTGGTTAAATTGTTTAAATTAAGTTTGCCCATTTGCTACTGTTATTAAAAAATAAATAAACTTTATGCACCCCTGCTTAGTTAGGGTTAAAATATTCCCAGCGCCATAAAATCTGCTCTTCAGATTTTTCTTTAGAACTAGTCAGTTTTTTTAGTTTTAGCTTTCAAATCTGTTTCTTTGAACTCAACACTTGTTCAGAACTCATTGTAAGCACTAAATAAACTACTAATTACTACAGCACTCAACTTTCCTCACTTATCTAGAGGAAAACAGTTTTTAGTACTTAATAAATAAGCACCTATCCAGGCATGTCTAAGGGTCAGCTGTTGGTGTTTTCTCCTGTCTACTTGATGTATCTGGGCATCTTGGGGCAATGCAGCAATTGCCTCATGTACACAGACAACCCTCTCCTCCTACCACCTAACACTACAACCTGTGAGAGATGCACTTATATAGCCAAACTGGAAACAAAGCTCTCTTCACCTGAGACTGGACTAGACAGTCAAGAGGAGAAGGTAAACATTTGCACCACACCACACTCATCTCATTGTCCCTTAAAACCTACACTACCAAAAAACACACATAGAAACACAAAACACACACCTACATTTGAGGAGACTCTCAATAAAAATCTTCCCAAGCAACAGAGCCCTCAAAAGCAGAAATGCACGCAATCTCCACCCCCAACCCAAATGACACATAGCCTACAAACTCAGTGTGCCACTCAACCACAGCCTATAATGCATAATAACATACCCAACACATTAGTCATAGGTGACTCTATAGTCAGGTATACTGATGTTCCACACACCAGGCTAAACAACGAGAAAGTTACTGTCAGCTGCCTGTCGGGTGCCAGGATCCACCACATAATGCATGCACTCAGGTCACTCCGCAACAATTACAAATATGACTCTGTCATTGTCCATGTTGGTGTGAATGATCCGAGATGGACCTCCCTGGACCACATGAAAAGAGACATAGAGGAGCTCTCCAATCTTGTAACCCAGGCAGGTATGACCATAGCCCTGAGTACCATCCTGCCATCACCCAGAATGATACCACAGTACAAGGACAACATGATTGACTTCAACAATTGGCTAAGTTTCTGGTGTCATTCTAAGGGGATCCAGTATCTATCTGCCTGGGAAGACATGATCGACAGACCACAATGCTTTGCCAGAGATGGCCTGCACCTGTCACCCTTGGGATTCTGGATACTAGCAAAGGCTCTTGCCACCCCTATAGTGCCTTTTTAGGCAAGGTTCAAATGACAAATTCACCACCGTAAAAGGTACAACATGCAAAATCTGAGGGTAATGCTACTTAATGCTAGAAGTCTAAACCTCAAAATGCACTCACTCAAGCCACTCCTTAAAATGGAAAACATCGACATCTGTGCAGTGTCAGAGACCTGATTCAAGGCTCCAGAGAGCACAAATGCATTACCAGGCTATAATTCATACCACACCTTTCGGCCACCTAACCTGGACTGAAACACTAAAGGCAGAGGCGTCACCATATTTATTAAGGATACCCACACCTCCAGGCTAGTTGCTCAGCATAATGCATCCGAGATTATCCAAGTGCAACTAACTCTGGGCAAGACTGCAATCCAAAATGTAGCTTGCTACAGATCCCCCACCATGCCCAGGATTCCCACTTCTCATTTCTAGATACACTGAAAAATATTAGGGTACAACCCAACACCCTAATAATGGGCAATTTCAACTACCCCACCATTAACGTGGAAAACTATTCATTTACCAACTCTTGCTCAACATTTTCTGGAATTCATAAATTCCAATGTCTTGGATCAACTTATCCATGCCCCCACCAGGGGCAGGAATATCCTAGACCTGATAATTACCAACATGGGTGACCAGTGTTCCACACCAAAGGTCAATTCCTCATTGGTCAGATCTGACCACAAGCTAATCACTCTAGACATCCACATCCTGTCCCCACCCCCCCATTAGGGGAACTACCATAAAATATTTCTCCAAAGCCAACTTCACGTTTCTTAGGACAGAATTGGCAAACTTCACGACAGTTGTTTTTCATTAAGAAGGTTTGTGGTCTGCACTGTTGAAGCAGGACAGGTATCTTGCATCTTTCTAAGTTGGGAGTTGCTGATTGAAGGCTTAGTGTCCATTATTCAAAAAGTGTATTAGTTCTCGTTTAAGCTCTTGGGCTTTGGGCCAGTTATTTTACATTAAGAAGGTGTGGTCTGCACTCTACTGGGAGGAGAGGGTAGATTCTGTCCTTCTGAGCTGGAAGTTTCTGGTTAGAGACTTACTGTGCTTGCTTATTTGAACTGTTTCTTTCTGAAATTGGTATGCCTTGTTTGCTGTAGCATAGACTAGATTCAAACCTGCTATTCAAACCTGCTGAATCTAGATTTACTTATATAACTTAAGCACTAATCTAGCCATCTTTTCTTGGAGAGGTTCCCCTGCATCCTAGTGGCAGGAGTGTGCAGTTAGAACTTGTCCAATCAAAGACTGCTGGAACGGGGATCAGTTTTTAGCTCTTACTGGTTAATTGGTTAAATTGTTTAAATTAGTTTGCCCATTTGCTACTGTTATTAAAAAATAAATAAACTTTATGCATCACTGCTTAGTTAATGTTAAAATATTCCCAGCACCATAAAATCTGCTCTTCAGATTTTCCCTTAGAACTAGTCAGTTTTTTTTTAGTTTTAGCTTTCAAATCTGTTTCTTTGAACATAGCAATTTTTCAGAACTCATTGTAAGCACTAAATAAACTACTAATTACTACAGCACTCAACTTTCCTCACTTATCTAGAGGAAAACAGTTTTTAGTACTTAATAAATAAGCACCTATCCAGGCATGTCTAAGGGTCAGCTCTCGGTGTTTTCTCCTGTCTACTTGATGAATCTGGGCATCTTGGGGCAATGCAGCAATTGCCTCATGTACACAGACAACCCTCTCCTTCTACCATACAACACTACAACCTGTGAGAGATACACTTATATAGCCAAACTGGAAACAAATCTTTCTTCACCTGAGACTGGACTAGACAGTCAAGAGGAGAAGGTAAACATTTGCACCACACCACACTCATCTCATTGTCCCTTAAAACCTACACTACCAAAAAACACACATAGAAACACAAAACACACACCTACATTTGTGGAGACTCTCAATAAAAATCTGCCCAAGCAACAGATCCCTCCAAAGCAGAAATGCACACAACCTCCACCCCCAACCCAAATGACACATAGCCTACAAACTCAGTGTGCCACTCAACCACAGCCTATAAGGCATAATAATATACCCAACACATTAGTCATAGGTGACTCTATAGTCAGGCATACTGATGTTCCACACACCAGGCTAAACAAGGAGAAAGTTACTGTCAGCTGCCTGTCGGGTGCCCGGATCCAACACATAATGCATGCACTCAGGTCACTCTGCAACAAGTACAAATATGACTCTGTCATTGTCCATGTTGGTGTGAATGATCTGAGATGGACCTCCCTGGACCACATGAAAAGAGACATAGAGGAGCTCTCCAATCTTGTAACCCAGGCAGGTATGACCATAGCCCTGAGTACCATCCTGCCATCACCCAGAATGATACCACAGTACAAGGACCACATGATTGACTTCAACAATCGGCTAAGTTTCTGGTGTCATTGTAAGGGGATCCAGTATCTGTCTGCCTGGGAAGACATGATCGACAGACCACGATGTTTTGCCAGAGATGGCCTGCACCTGTCACCCTTGGGATTCTGGATACTAGCAAAGGCTCTTGCCACACCTATAGTGCCTTTTTGGGCAAGATTCAAATGACAAATTTACCACCGTAAAAGGTACAACAGGCAAAATCTGAGGGTAATGCTACTTAATGCTAGAAGTCTAAACCTCAAAATGCACTCACTTAAGCCACTCGTTAAAATTGAAAACATCGACATCTGTGCAGTGTCAGAGACCTGATTCAAGGCTCCATAGAGCACAACTGCATTACTATATGGCTATAATTCATACCACACCTTTCAGCCACCTAACCTGGACTGAAACACTAAAGGCAGAGGCGTCTCCATATTTATTAAGGATACCCACACCTCCAGGCTAGTTGCTCAGCATAATGCATCCGAGATTATCCAAGTGCAACTAACTCTGGGCAAGACTGCAATCCAAAACGTAGCTTGCTACAGATCCCCCACCATGCCCCAGGATTCCCACTTCTCATTTCTAGATACACTGAAAAATATTAGGGTACAGCCCTACACCCTAATAATGGGCAATTTCAACTACCCCACCATTAACGTGGAAAACTATTCATTTACCAGTTCTTGCTCAACATTTTCTGGAATTCATAAATTCCAATGTATTGGAGCAACTTATCCACACCCCCACCAGGGGCAGGAATATCCTAGACCTGATAATTACCAACATGGGTGACCAGTGTTCTACACCAAAGGTCAATTCCTCATTGGTCAGATCTGACCACAAGTTAATCACTCTAGACATACACATCCTGTCCCCACCCCCCCATTAGGGGAACTACCATAAAATATTTCTCCAAAGCCAACTTCATGTTTCTTAGGACAGAATTGGCAAACTTTACGACACCCATGCAGATGGACAATAGAGGTATGATTGCTGAATCCTACACAATTGCACTTTATAAGTACTTACATGAGTGCATGGATCGTGCTATCCCTAACAGAACTAAGATGTTATCCTCCAAAAAAATAAAGCCAATCTGGTGGTCCTCTGCCATAAACAAACTCTACAACAGAAGAAAGAAACTGTTGCAAAAAAAGAGTAAAATCCCATGATTGGTCAAACTCCCTGGTCAGCCTCAGGAAGAAGCTGAGATCCCTCATAAAATCCTCCAAAGCTTGTTATGAAAACAAAATTGCCACTGATTCTAAAGATAACCACATAGCATTCTATAGCTATGTCAAGAATCTCAATGGCAACACTCAGATCTGCTCTGAGTTACAGCACAATGGCACTAAATATACAGAACCAACTGATATTGCCAACATCCTGGCAGATAGGTTCAGTGTTAACTTTACCCCCTCTCAACCCCTAAAAGGCACATCTCTATACCAGAAAAATGCAAAAGTTCCTGTAATCATGGCTGCACAGGTAAAAACCACACTCTCCAAATCCAAGAACACAGCATCCATGGGACCTGACAACATCCCAGGCTGCATTCTACTTGAACTACAGAGCGAACTGGCACCCCACCTAAGTACCATGTTCAATCATAGCTTCACCCCTGGCTTTGTGCCTGCTGAATGGCGCACAGTGACAGTTATCCCACTCCACAAAGGGGTAGCCACAATGGACCCTGGGAACTACCACCCCATTATCCTGATGAGCCTGGTCTGCAAGGCCATGGAACGAATAATCATGGAACTTATAAAGAAATAAATTGATAATCTCCAAACTCTGGACCCCACCTAGTTTGGGTTTGTAAAAGGCAGATCATGTCTCCTAAACCTGATAGACTTCTTTGAAGTAGTCACCAAAGCCATAGACGAAGGTAAGGTGGTTCACACAGCCTATCTAGATCTTGCTAAAGCTTTCAACACCATCCCCCACTCTGAAATTATAGATAAACCCACTAAATTAGGTATAAATACCTATGTCACAAGATGGATTGCCAACTGGCTTACTGACAGAACCCATACTGTGAAAGTAGCAGACTCCAAATCCGACTTCAGACCAGTGACAAATGGAGTACCACAGGGTTCAGTCCTGGGTCCTCTCCTGTCTGGTATCTACTTCTCTGAAGTACAGGCTAACACAGAAGGTCTTTGGTTAACGAAGTTTGCAGATGACTGCAAACTAGGATCAATAATCGAAACTCCTAACAATGTGGGCATCCTACAAAAGAGCCTCACTGAGACAGATGCCTGGTGTCAGAGTCATGGCTTCAGTCTCAATGCCATAAAGTGCATTGTCATCCCCTTTGGTAAAAACTCTGTACCCATGAACTACCTCATAGGTGGTTGTAAACATAACACTGAAAGTGTGATAAGAGATCTTGGGATACAGGTGGACAGTAGTCTCTCTTTTGATCATCACATTGCCACAGTAGTCAGGAAATCCTTCTATGTGGCACACCTCATCACAAAAGGTTTCTCATCCAGGAAAAAAGAGGTCATTTTTCCCCTCTACTCATCACTGATTAGACCCATTATAGAGTACAGCACCCCTTTTGGTATGTACCTCACAAGACATCTACAACAACTGGAAAGACCACAGAAATACCTCACAAAGAGGATTACCAGCCTCAAACAGATGCCCTATGCAGACCGTCTCTAAAATTTCCAGCTTTCTTTGTCACATATAGCCTACTCAGAGGTGATCTCTGCCTAACATACAAAACTATGTCAAACCCAAAGCTGTTGGACATGCTCCTAAACCTTGTCACCACAATAAACAGAACATGCTGGAGGGATAGATTCCTGTCCCAGAGACTTCCCATACTCTGCAACAAACTACCTATCTATATCAAACAAAGTGGGTGTATATCATTTAATTGAAAACTCATTTAACTCATTCCCTCCAGTAGAGCTCTTTTGAGTGTGTACCTTTAACCCCTAGTGGGCGTGGCTTCAGCATTTAAAAATTTAAGTTATCACCTTACATTTTTAACAAATACCCATTGACAGAGGTCATATATCAATACAACTGTGTTTGCTATCATGTATGCTTCAAGATAAAATTTTCCAATACCTTGTATGTAACATGGTTTTGGAATTATTAATGCAAATATGAACAGGCAATATTTGATGCCTAGAGGAGCAGTAGGGTGTAACTGCAGAACCGCCTGGAGACGTCACTCGGCTGTAATGAGTTAATGGAAACTCAATTCATTGAAACATATTCATTGAAAGCTCACTTCACTGAAAACCCAATTCACTGAAAGCT
Source organism: Protopterus annectens (assembly GCF_019279795.1). NCBI lineage: Eukaryota > Metazoa > Chordata > Ceratodontiformes > Protopteridae > Protopterus > Protopterus annectens. The sequence continues at coordinate 1,378,432,913 of NC_056743.1, forward strand.
TACTTCACTGAAAACCCATTTCACTGAAACTCATTTTGTTGAAAGGTATATATGCCCTTTTCCCCACAGTTGTGCGATCCTGGAGTTAGTATATAAAGTAAGGGGAGATCGCCCCCACATAAATTGGTTATATGTTGTCTTGTGGAAGAATTATTTCATTACAGTTGCAAGTATCCATCTATATGCTTTAAAATATTTATATGTGGAGGGCTACACCCCCACACCCCCCTTACTTTATATACTAACTCCAGGATTGCAACAACAGTGAGAAAAGGCTATATATACCTTTCAATGAAATGAATTTCATTGAAATGGATTTTCAGTGAAGTGAGCTTTCAGTGAATTGAGTTTTCAGTGAAGTGAGCTTTCATTGAATATTTGTCAATGAATTAAGTTTCAGTTAAATGAATTTTCAATGAAATGATATACACCCAAACAAAGCTCCTCAGTAGCACTCTTCAAGAAAAATCTTGATGATTGGATGGGAAATAGGAAATCCACCCCGAGGATCACTTCTGTGGCTCTGCTCAGCAGTGGCACAAGAAAATAATTTTTTTGATGGCGAAAGCCAGGGTACCTTTTTGGCTAGGCTTATATGGGCCTGCAGGCCAATAGCCTAGTACTTACCTATGAACTTATAATCTGATTCTCTCAAAAAAAAAAGACTTTGGCTATTGGAAGTTAACTATTGGAAGTTACAGTGCAGAAATCCAGATCTCCATTGGAGCTTAATTTGCTTGATGAAATTAGACAAAGAGTTCCAGCAAGCAGGGTCAACTTTAGAGAAGTGTCTTTTGCAGGTAGCATGAGTAATGGCAGGTATTTATTACTGAAGAGTGTTACATTTGAAACAAAAATAGTAAGTAGAACATTTATTTACACTTTGGTGATTGGGTTAACCCCTTTTGCTGATGACCTCTTTCTGGGATGACTTCAGGTGGTATTCATACTGACATGGGGAAACTTGCACAGACACCAGGGAAGTTCCCCAACTTTTTTACAGTGAGTGGGAGGTTTCACCTAACTGCCATTACTAGAGTAGCGGCAGATGCCAGAATTTGGTGTGTGCAAGTCAGCATGATGGAAAATGGAGCAGGAAAAGAGATTGAATATCTGAATACTGCTGAGAGGAATGATGCTGACTCAGAGAGATAATTTCAATGCAATTTATTTGATTCCAGTTGTGAAAGAGGAGCCAGACATTGTCCAGGAATCTCAGTCTTGCAGTTAGTATATTTAAGAGGGGATGTTTAAACAGTTTTTTTTTATTTTATTTTGGATTTGTTTCAGAATTTTGATATTCTGAAACGTTGATTATATGGTTTTGATCATATCACATTCAATGTTTCAAAATTTTGAGATTCTGAAATATAGCCCAGTGGCCGCACAGAATAGAGAAACTAAGAAAAAGCATGCATTCAGTTTACAGTGGATACTGAATAAGAAACCTTACAATAATATCTTGAAGGATTGTTTTTTTAATGTGATTATTATAGCTAAAGTTTATGATAACAAAGGGTCCTGAACATGAGGATGGGATTTTCGGTTGTTTTCAAAATGTTGGGTGGGAAAATACAACATATTCCAAATTCAATATATATTACTGATATTAAAGGTTTTGTAGAATACTGGGCACACCAAGAAACATGTTTATTTTGTGGAGCGGAGGGATATTTAATAGAGAAATGTGACAAAACAAAGTGTAATTTGTTTGGAGAGTAGATATGATAATAAGAACCATAAAATGAAATATTGTAAACAGAAGAAAGTGAGCACTTTGAGATGGATTGTAATTAGGAAAATAATATAATTGGAGTACATGAATCTGAACAATCAAAACTAAAATTTAAGGAAGAAAAAGAAGTGAAAGATCTTTGTGTGTGGGGGTGGGGGTTGCCAAGAAATACATGAAAAGGATTATGTCACAAACAGAAGAGAGTAGGTGAAGGACAATGTTAGGTATTTTTTAGAAAATAAAGAAAAATAAAATAGTGGAAAGGGTGAAGAAGATAATTTTGGATGGCATGTAGTGAAAGGAAAACATTTTGTTGGTAAAAGCATTAAAGATAGGAAAAGAAAATTTAGAGAGAACATTAAAAAAAAAGAAAGACAAACAGATAATAATAATGTAATTATTTTAAATGATAGCTTAATAAGTGATGTAAGAAAATTACTAGTGTGCCAATGGTATGACAAAAACAAAACTGATGTTACAGATTTGATAAATATTAGATTTTTTTAAAAGATGTAAAAAGAAAGCAATTGAAGACTTTATGGGATAAGAGTATTGCATGGAATTTAGATATGGAAAGATGTTAGGCGTGGCTTTGTTATGTAAAAATAATGCATGGCTGTGATAGACCATATTGTAGTATGGCAGGAAGATTATCTGTTATAAAAATTTGTATTAAAAGACAGTCACTGAGAATTTATATATTCATGTGCAGTAAAAAAAAGAAAATAATTATTTGAAATGATTAAAATAAGTTATTTTGTATCTCTATAGTATTACATTTGTTGATTTTAATTGTAATATAAGGAATGAAACTCCTAAAATATTAGGAGATGTTAAAATAATATAGAAAGTTATGAGATTTAGAGAAATGAAGTTGGGAAAAATGAAAAAAATGCAAAAATAGAAGAAATCGTGTGAAAAATGAAATTGGTTGTATGTATTTTTGAGAGACATTAAGAGAGGTTGAATGGGAACTAGTCATAGCAATATTTTATTGTCGTGAAAAGGTATGGTCAAAAATAGCTGTAAATCCAGAATGCATTAAAATAAGAAAATGTACAAAAAGTTAAATATGAATATAAGAAAAAAGTCAAAGAAGGGACAAAATCATTATAAAATTTAACTATAAGATTTATGTATGATTAAACTATTTGGTGGGAGAAAGGTGAAAGGAGAGAATGAAATAGCAGCAAACAAATATTTTAGAAATAATATAAAGAAATATAACAAAATCAGAAAGTTTTAGTATACAATGGAGATTGATGACAAAAGATAAATAGACATGGAAAGAGAATTGTATGAACAAAGCAAAAAATAGATTTATTAAAGAAAACAGCATTTAGTATAAGGAAAAAGAGAAGGCATTTCTCAATTTCTTTGGAAAAATTAATTTGATAATGGAACAGGTGAAAATGAGAGAAGGTTATATGATAGGTAACCAGGATACATTGAAAAGGGATTTATTTACTTATTTATTGAAAAAATGAATATAGAGAAGATGCAAAGAAAGATACGGTGAAATGTGGGAGTGTGATAAGTTTACAGAAGAATAGAATGATTTAAAAATAAGTATGGAAGAGTTAGGAAAGAGTTTTAAAGTAGTTAAAAAGAACTTTTCTCCTGGTTTAGATGGGTTAGATTATACATTCTATAGAAATAAAGAGGAACACCAGAAAGAGCTTTAGAAGAATAATGAACACTGTTTTGGAGAAAGTAAAATTTGTAATGGAGCTATGTGATTAATTTGGAAGAAAGGAAAAAAAGTGCTATGCAACTGGAGACCAATATCATTAATTAATACAGACAATAATATATTGATGAATATAATATAAATTAGTATGGACAAGATTTTATGAGATAAGCGGAAAGAAATAATATATGGAGTGAGAGGTAATGTTATGATAAAAAAATGTTAATTATTGTACTTTTAAATACACAAAAGAAGCATGATTAGATTAGTGGGAACCGATGTTGAGAGATTGCGATAATATTGTAAAATGCAATTATGGGATATTTTGGAAATGTACAATATGGAGGAACCTGCATATGAAAAAAAGGTATGACCAGAGTTATAGCATGTGGTTGGATAAAAAAATAAAATAGAAAGATGAATAAGACAAGGATGTTCTTTTAGTAGTTTATTTGCTCTAAGTATAATGCGGTTACATGCCTAGTGTTTAAGGACATGAGAAAGCTACATATGAATCTGAAGGATAAATAAAAATGTCTATAATGATGAGGTATGCTGATAATGTAGTTTTAATTGCCAAAATTATAACTTGGTTGGTTGAGATAGTAAAACAAAAACGAAAAAGGTGAACCATATCTTGATTTTATAGGTTAACAATGAGAAAAGATAAAAAAGTGTTGTTCAGACCTCTCAACCAATTGGGGACAAATTTCAACAGACTCAGGGACAAGTCAAGAAGAAATCGGGGACAATCAGGGACACGTTTAAAATATTAGTGCTATTAACTTGGAACATTGACAGAATCAGAGCATATGAATTAATACACATTTTGTGAAGTAAAAGAAGTCTATAACAATGAATAATGACAATAATTAAGAAAGTGTAATTCACCACCTTTCCTCCAAAAGTCACTAGTTTTAGGAGGGATTAAGAAGGACAGAGCTGAAATTTGAGTCAAAATCAGGGACGTCCCTGAAAATCAGGGACAGTTGAGAGGTATGGTGTTGTTGAGTTAAAAAAAACAAGGATTTACTTTAATAAAAGACGATTAAGATTTTGGGTGTTGCTTTTGTAAGTTATAAATATATGATATTAAGTTATTTGGGTTCTGTTATAGTTTGCCCTGAAAATATGACAAAGAAACTATATAAATATAAACACACACACACACACACACACACACACACACACATATATATATATATATATATATATATATATATATATATACAGATCCCATTCATTTAGTCAAATTTCATTTGGTCGAAATTGATTTCAGGCAGCACACTTCACTGAAAGCTCATTTGGTCAAATTTCATTAGGTCAAAAATGAAATATAGCCCCTGCCTCACTGCAGTGTGACCCTGAAGTGAGAATATTAAGTAAGGGGGTGTGGCGGTTGTGAAGGGCATAGCCCCCCCACATAATTGTAGTGTATTTAGTGTTATATTAAGGTGTATCCATTAAAAATGCATTGATATATATATATATATATATATATTTCGGCAAAATCTATTTGCAAAATGTGGGGGGCTATGCCCCCACACCCCCTTACTTAATATTCTCACTCCAGGGTTGCACTGCAGTGAGGCAGGGGCTATGTTTCATTTTAACCCAAATGAAATTTGACCAAATGAGCTTTCAGTGAAATTAACTTTTAGTGAAGTGTGCTACCTGAAATCATTTTTGACCAAATGTGATTCGACCAAATGAAGTAGACCCATATATACTGGTTGTGATCAAGGCTAAACCCAGTTAAAAGATGAATAATATATAACAGAGAAGAATGAAGATGTCTGAATTTAAAGAAACATTATTTTCTAGTATTGTTGTGTTTTTAGAAGATTTTGAGAGGGAGGAAATATTAGGAGAAAAGACAATTATCAAAATGTTAGAAATAAAATATAGGGAGTTTTGGCAGGAAAATAAAGAAAAAAAGTGAGGAGAGGAATGAAAAGAATGGAAAAAAATAATCAAGTGGAAGATAGGTATTAATGAATTTATAAATAAAATATTTATTTAAGTTATATTTATTTTGATTTTCACCAACAAACCATCAGGTAACCACTCTCCACCTTTCACCAGTCCTTCCACCAATGGAACCACAATTGAACTCACAAATCACACCAAGCTCCTTGGTGTTGCTATAGATGACAGGCTGAAATTTGATGTTCACATTTCCCTGTCAATTAAAAAAGTTCATGCCAAACTTGGATCTCTCTATCATGCAAAACCCTTCCTTAAAAGTGAAGCCAGACTAGCCACTGCCAGGCCACAACTTCCATCTACCTTACTCTACTGCTCTGACATATTTACGAACCTCCACAAAACTGACCTAAGCAACCTATCATCCTGTTATAATAAGATTGCAAAATTTGTTTGCAGTCATCCCCACAAATCTCATCATTGCTCTACCCTCCAACAACTGAACTGGCTTGAGTTTCCCAACCTGTTAACAGTAAACCATCTCACTCTTGCATACAAAATCCTTCACAACCCAAACCAATGCCCTTCTCTTTCTTCCTTAGTTGAACCTCAAGTCAGTACTAGGCCCCTTAGATCCTCCAACAAGCTGGTGATAAAATTAACCCAGTCTCATAACTACCATGGTCACTGTCTCTACTCTAATAAAATAGCTAAGGCCCAGAATGCTGTCCCTCAACATATTCAAAATACTCCCAGCTATTTTTCCTTTAAAACCATTACTAGAGAATATCTGAAATCTAGGTGGATTTGCTCTTCCTGCTCCCCTGGTTGATCATTTCACTTTTTTTACTTTTTCTTTTTCACCTCAATAAGCAACTGTTTTTTTCCCCTCTGGATCTTGCTCATGTTATTAAAGTTCAGTACATTGCTTGTACATTTTTTAATATACGCTGCATCTGGTGGCCTCTGTTGCTTCTCTCTTAATTAATTTCTGTATTTGTTTTTGTTTAGTTTTATTATTTGCAGTTGTTGCTCTCAACCTAATTTCTTTATCTCTGGACTTCTGGTTTTTACTTGTTTAAAATCTTTGAATGGAGCATATTATTATTATATGTATGTATTTTTTTTATTATTTTTATGATTCTATAATTTTTCTTGATTTTTGTATAATCTTTACATCTTTACAATTCTATTTTGAATGTTGTGTTTTTTTGCTCCCTGGGTCTCTGCTGAAAACAGGCCCAGTCGGACTCTACCCAGTTAACAAATGTAATTAAAAAAATAAATAAATAAATAAATAAACAAATTAAAGAGAGATATGTATAATGACATTATGAAGGAAAACTTTTATATTCATCCTTAGAGAAATTTAATTAAAGAAAAAACACGCCTTTAAGAAGAGGAGGAACATATTTAAATCATTGGAAGAGTAACATGATTAAAAGAATTACCAGTGAAATAAGAAAATAAATATAAAGCTGTGGAATTTAGAAAGTGTTAAGTATGTGGGGAAATGGAAACTATGGAACAAACTTTATTGGGTGTTCAAAGATAAAAGTATGAGAAGACCAGGAAAAACAAATAATTGGGATTGCTTAGGAGAAATAAAAATGGAAAATATTGTATATGGAGATTATGAATGAGAAAGGATAAAGGTAGAAATGAAGGATAACATTTGCAAGCAATACTATATAAAAAATGTCAAGCATAAAGTATTGCTTAATAAAACTTGGGATTAAATAGATATCTGCATGATGATACAGTTTTGGTTATGGCAAAAAATATGGGGAAGATGACAAAATATTTGTTATTGTGTCTTCTATACAAAAAATTAGACTGTTTTATTATTTTATCTATTGGTTTGTTTTATTTTGGAATGGATGAAATATTTATTCATGTATTTTTGAAGTATCTCTATTTAAAAAAAAAACTGTACTTAAATAAAGGACCCATGCTCTTTTCAAGAGTGCATCACTTTGCAACACTACACCACTTCTGTTTCTTGCAGTTAAGAGGCTGATATATGTTTAAAGTGGAAGAGGATGAGTAGTATGAAGTAGATGAAAAGGAGAGGTGATATAAGCAGACCACTGAATAGACACCATGGAAATTTTATGGTAGAGTTGAATAATAATTTGGCTATGTTACTGGCAACTCCTAATATTAATGCTACACATGGGCAGTGTTTATATACTGCTGTGGAAATGTATGATGTGAGCATAATTAAGCTAGAATAAGATTTATAGGATGATGGACTAATACAAATGATGGATAAGGAAGAGCAAAGAGAAAAAATAGTTGGATCATGGGGAGATGGTGGACTTTGTCTTTGGCTAAGTCCAGAAGAAGAAAGCAACCGTGTTACAAAAACAGTGAGCTTGTGAAGGAGGAAAATTGAGCAGAATGTACAAACGCAGTTAAAAGAGAAGGAAACAGTAAAATGAGTACTGTAAATGTAAAACTGAGAAATAAAAAAAAAACTACTGTAAGGATTCAAAACAAAATGGGTCATGTTGATCTCTATGTGAACTGGAATAGTGTAATTATGTCTGCAGGTTCTACTGTAAAATTTTATATCCTTCATTCATTTGTGAAATGAAAATGTTTGCATTGTGGCTTTTGAGAATGACAATCTGTTGCATATGTTTTTGAGGGAATTGAAGTGGAATTAAAATGATTATCTGTTGAATGAGTATTTGTGTACAAGGGGTCAATGTAAAGATGAGTTTTTAAAATTGAGAACTGACAATAATGAAGAGGAGTAAATAAAGTTCTCATCAAAAGACGTATAAAAATCTTGAATGTTTGTCAAAAAAGGACAATAAAAATGTGTGGACCAATAGATGGGAAATAGAGGTGTTACCTTTATCTATTGTATGTTTTGTAGCGGGAAATACAGAGCCTTGGTGATATCAGCCCCATACTGCCAAATAATATTCAATTCTTATAACTTACACAATCAAAGGTCTTGTTCAGATATCTTATCATTAACATAGTTTCCATCACTCTATACAGTATATCATCTACTATCTCCATTACCAAAACAAATAATTCCTGAATTTTCCTATCATTAATATTGTAATTAATTGGCACAACCACTTCCTGTAAAACCTTTTCAAATCTTAACTGCAGTAACTACCTAAAATTGTTATAATCAGTATTATTCAGACTGGTCTCCATTTTTTCCTTCATTCTTTTCTCTTCATTTTCACAAAAATATTAGGACACATTCACATACAGATGCCTCCTGAAAACCGTTCTTCAGCCATGCATTTTAATATTTTATGAAATACCCCATTTTACTCATCTAACTTTTTGTAAATCCCATACCATATATCACCTTTTTCCTGGTATGATTCTTCCCTCACCAACTTAAGTATTTTGTTACCTATTCCATTTTCATATTTTCTTCCAATTTTTTTTCTTGCTTTTTTGAAAAAAACATCCTCACTTTTCATACAGCCTCCTTAAACGTTTCACAAAAAGGTTAAATTCTGATTACATAATCCTTAACTAACTCCAAGATATCTTCATGTTTATATCTTAATTCTTTATTAGTTTTTATCTCTTTATTTACTCCATTTCTTCTTTTATCATTTTTATTAGAATGGTGACACATCTTTCTTTTTTCTTTAACACAATATTTTTGCTTATATAATAAACCTTCTTATCATTTCTTTAAAATTATTTCATGGATTCCCTTTCCAAATAAAAAAAAAATCCTTAGCACTATGTTTCTAGATAATACATCATCTCCCCACATTTTGCATACTCTCCTTTTTCTCTCTTTCTGTTGATGTTCTAATTCTAAATACACTTGTACTATTCTTTAAATATTACTCATCACCCTGCCAGAGTTCTACAAAAAGTTTTTCTAAACACCTTTATTAAATTATCACTTCAGAATTAGGCATGCATACTCTAATGGAACAGAAAACAAACCATAATAACATGTTTTTCATTTACATGCATTATACATATATATTTTGTCTTTCTTTATAACAACTGTCATTTACTCCAATATTACATACATTTCTCAATTTCTGCCTTCCTGAAACCTCATTCATTCTCTTGAACATTCTTCTGCATTGTTCCCAACAATGTAATTTATGTGTAATTTGATCTTTCCCTTTTCTAAAGATCTCAGTTCCATTTTTTGTATCAACAGTCAATACTCCAGATACAGTTGGTTTAGACTTTTATTTCCATATTCTAGTAAATACCCTGCTGATCTCTTCATCCATTTCCCTTCCTCTATAACTTTTGCATTTTCTTCCATTTCAATCCAAATTGCCACATGGGCCAAAAATTCTGTCACTGCAGTTTCTCACTCTCTCCTTAATATCATTAGAAATCAAAAATAATCTATTTTTCCTCTGACAATTTTAAATGCCCATCCACCTCCACCCCATGTCTTCAAATATCCACATTTTATTACCTTATTTATTTTCCTTATATTTTTTATTCCTTTTTTCTTGCATTTCTTAAATTGCAATTAAAATATATAAATATAAATATAAAATGTGTAGATAGTTGAAAAACGTAATTTTTTTTGTAAATGTATTTAAGCAAATAGAAGTGTATGTGCATGTGGTTTGTAAATAACACACCCCTACTCTTTTTGATAATTTCTCTGGGATCCTTCACATCTACCTGAGCTACCACCTAATTCAGACAGAGCCTCAGTCTAACATCTCATCTGAAGGATAGAATACTCAAGAATGCAATCCCCCCCTTATTTTGCATTGAGCTGGCAATATTGAAAATTAACCCAACTAGCTGGAATAGGAATAGAACCCAAAGCTTTCAACACCAAAGCAAGTGTCCTACATTTGAATGCTTGAAACTGGTTAATTTGATAGCCAGATTAGTTAAATGAGATTTAAAGAGATTGTTTATTTTGAGAATCATTTGTATGGGGTGATATGTTCTAGATGGTACAGAAGTTATTCTGAATTGCAAATTGCAAGTGAAGGAAGATTTTTGTTGGTCTAGTCAGCATGTAGGGGATATAGTTACTGTGTGAGTAGGCCTGAGATAGATCATTAATAAAAAGAGAAAGAAGAGGGTGCGGTACTGAACATTGGGGACCCCTTTGTTAGGTATTAAACAGATAAAGGCATAATTAGGTCCTAGAATTGCAAATGAGTAGCTAAGGAGATAACTACTAAACAGAACTATCTCAGAAAAAATACAGATTCTTCTCATTTCTACAGAAGTAGTGAATGAAGGCATTTTTAGCTTCAGAAAGATGGTGCTTGTAAATTTGCCTTGCTACTTATTGGAGTATAAGAAGTTAGTCAGTGAGTAGATAGCTGGCATGGCATTATAGCTGGGACAAAACCTATGTTGCCTATTACTGATAATGGCATATTTGGTTTTATACTCAAGAATTTGGTCATGAATGATATTTTCCTGTATTTTGTTGAGGGGACCATAGTTGGAGATAAGATACAAATCTTGGGCTGATGAGAAGTTAGGGGATTTAGCACAGGAACGACATAAGCATGTTTAAGAGTGTCTGGTAATATGTTTGTAGTGAGTTTTAAATTCAAAAGAAAGGCAAGAGGCTTACAGAGTAGTTAGTGTACTACTGAATCTAAAAAATATTAGAGTGAATAGTGTGGAAGCACGGTGATATCAGCAGTTAATTTTTGGAATGTTTCTAAACCACTGTGCTGCCAATAACTTTCAAGTAGAAAGGAAGGTAATTCAGGATGTTGTGTAAAGGGATAGGGATATGATAATAGGCTACCTGCTACTGTGGGACATCTTAAGCCTAGCCAGTTTCCCTTTTGGTGTTTAAATTAACCTATCCTGTTTGGTATTAGACTGGTCTTACCCATCCCATTTTCAATAATTTTATGTTACTTCTAGTGAGAATATCTGAGATCATACTATAGATAATTTGAGGGGACATATCACAGGTCACTTTACTCTGAGCTATAGGTCAGTGACCCCAGGTAGGTTATAATTTCAGAAATGTTAGCACTGACAGTGAGGCAGAAGAAAATGCAATTAGTGTACAAACAGTAGGGAGAAGCAGGAAGAGCAGTGCTTAACACATCAGTGGGGCCTGCGAAGGGTGTGATAATGTCACAGCCACAAGAACAAGGAAGAAGTAGTAGCAAATATACTCCCAGTAGCAAATGAAACGGAGAGAAACTGGAATGCAACTTTAAGCAGGCTAATTATAAGCAGGATATAAGTCTGCAGCAGCAAAGCTGGAATATGAACATCTGGAGAAGCACAAATTCTGCAGTAAAAAAATGCAAAATTGTTAGCACTGTAATCCAAACTACAGTGTAAGGCATTAGACAAGGCAAGGATTTACCAGTAACACTGTTTTTATGGATAAGTGTAGTAATAAATGACTAAATGAAGCTGAAGTCTTACAGCAGTTCACAATTCTTCCACAATTGCAAATAAAACTACAAGGTTAAAGTCACAAACTGACTCAAAATACAAACAATTAATTTTTACATGTATTGCTACTTACAGAGATAGAAGTGCAGTACAATGTATAATGTATAAATAATGCTCAGATCTTTAGTAATTCACAGTTCTACACAACTGCAAATAAAACTACATAGCTAAGGTCCTAGAACAAGTTTCTTTTGATACAAATTGAAGCAAGTGGCAGAAAATGCAGAAATAAATGGATTAAAATGAAAGTGACTGCAAACATATTTTAAATATGGAATGAGACGGCTAATATATGAAATGTAGGTTAATTCCAGCTTTAACAGTCTAAGGGGAGTGCCTTCCCAGTTTGATCTGTCAATGCCCAGTAAGACAAACAGAAATGGTGAATATCTTCCAAAAACAGATATATAGGAGATGAGACTGGGATGAGCTTCTAAAATGCATGATATATAATAGGGTGAAAAGAATGCAGACTCATAACTATACAGCATATTGGTGGATTATTACATATCAGTAACTTATTAAATGAAAATGTTAAGACTTTGTTGTGTTTTGTGTAATTTGCAGTTTGGATAATTATAGTAAGAAATGCCCTATTGTTGATTGTTATGTGCTGCTATGTTGTTTATATAATATGGTTTAATCTGGTTAAAAATAAAAGTACTGATCCAGTAAAAGTGCATTGTTGCACTCATCATTTTACCTTTTGATATCATCCTATATGGTGCAAATTATCATTTCTCCCAATTGGTGAACATTTGTTTTCTAGTGTTAACTTTAATCAGTACTCGTTAAATTTGTTTTCACCACTCTGATGACACTAAAAGTTTAAGATGATCTTTAAACTCAGTGACATCAATTTAGCAAAAAACATGAAATGTGTTTATAGACTTTAATGGATGGATTTTGCATCCTATAAAGTCTGTGGAAGAGCTCCTTGCTGATGTCTCCGAGGGAAATACTAAATTGATTTGGGCTTTGGTTTGAATCAAAAGTTTACAAATCCTTTTATTAACAACATGGTCCCAATAAATACAAAATGACAAGGGTGTGATGCATTGCGATAGTTAACTTATCTTTGCTGTATTGCACTCTTGAAGTGTAACAACACCCTTTAAAGGTACCTTGCCATCTGTACATTCTAGAGTTTTCTACCAGTGGGCTGGCAAAACATGTTATTTGTTTGATTTTTGTTATGCGAATTAGAAACCTATAATTTGTAAGCAGAAAAGTACCATTTGACATGCATAATCTCTCCATTTTTCTACTCAGTGTATACATAACTTTTAAACAGTATTCTGCTTCATCTTCCTATGACTTCACAGAACCCAAATTATGTAAGTGATAGTGATGCTTTCTCATACTACAATTAAATTCCATGCATTCTTTCTTTGGCAATTAAATTCCTGTCTCATTTTAGCATTGTTTGTAATCCATGCCATGATTTCCAGCACACACTTTTAATAGGGTATTCGTGTCATCTATTATCAACAGACTGACAAAAACAATTGGTGGCTTCTACATCGGACTCATATATCCATATGCTATACATCTTAAAACTAAAAAGCACCTGTTCTTTTCTTGTTTCTTTAACTTTCTAGTATTCATTGCCTTGTATAAGTTCATTTTCTGAATATTTCCTTTATTTTTCCATTTTATTTTGTTTTAAACTTCTCTGTGGTACTTTCCAGCACTTGAATTCCTTTCTAGGCATAAAGTAGTTATTCATTGCCTCCTAATCTCTTTTTATATCTAAAGTTATTTTTTCTCAATGATAGTCTAGCCTAAACATTTTCCTTTTTTCCCAGTGGTTACCTCTTTTCATGTAGTTTTCCATCTACTTTCTTTTTATTCTTTGTGGTTTTTACAGATGGTTTCTCAACAATCCATTACTTATGGATGCGCTTCAATATGCATTACTAGATCTTCATTCAGCTATATCCCTTCTAATTTCAGGTTTCTGTACTTATAAATTTATAGTTCTACATTTTAAACATATTTGCAGTAAGTAATCTTGTTCTCTTTTTTGTATGCAAAATATGTTTTGCTCACTAAATTTTCTTCAAGTTCCATTTTTTTCTTTGAATGAAAACGAAGGCTCGTCCACAAAATAATCTGCTTGTTCAATGCAGAAGTTGTATTATATGGAACCCTTATAGTTACTTCTAATTTAGGCACAATCCGCAATTGTATGTGGGTATTAGAGGATTTGTCTATAACTGGTGTTGATTGATAATGAGGGCAAAGCCCTGTGTGATCAAACAAAGCCAACCATAGGTGAATCCTGTGATACCCTCACCTAGAAGTAGATTATTGCTATTATACAATCACTTTCATACTTGTTCTAAAGAATGCTGATGTATAGAAGAACTTTAATGTGCTTCTGACAATTTTCATATGTAGGGGACGTTTAGACTATATAACCATATATATGCTGATCATGTATATTCTAACTTCAGCAGTGTGTATGACAAGTGAACTTCCTAGTCCAAAAGATTCAATTGTCTGTCTGCTTTCTTTGCACCCCACAAAACATGATGCACTCTCTGTTATCAGATTCCATTTTTGAGCAGATTTGAAAAAAAAAAAAAAAAGAAAAAAAAGAAAATGCAGGCATTAGAGTAGGCAGTTGTTTCTACATTTAAAGCATAGAAAGAGAACCATCCTGTTGGAAAAGATGAAACACAAATCCCTGCATAAGTGAACTACACTATCTAATACTCGCACATTTTTTTCCTATATTTTGAAAAACAAGTCAGCTGGCAGGAGAATCTTCCTTCTTCCTGAACATAAAGCATTGATGTACATTAAAAATAGAAACTGCAGAAAGTGTTTAATTTTATTTTAAAGAACTTGGAAGAATAAAGCACTTAACTTTATATTAAATAAACTAGTGAGATGATATGTGTGATATTTGTTCATGGTTCCCACACTTGCCTTTTTTCAAACAGTGAGGTAATGGTTTGAAAGTGATACTTACTGCTTACATTAAAGCAAAACACATGCAATATTTGTGGCCCTTGACTATTGGCAGCAATGCAGTTCCATATAACCAAGGAATTTGAAGAACTGGGCATTTCCTTTCTGCAGTTATTTAGACATTATTAAAGTCTGTTGTTCCAAAACACAGATCTTACTTATCTGTTTGGAGAGGCTCAAAGGAGTGCACAGGTGTCTGTATTTTTTTTTCAAAAGCTACAACCAGCTCAACTTTTCTGTTGAGGTCCTTTGATTTACAATGGCAACACTGATTGCTGTGTCCAATCAGTGTGCATATTGTTGAATAGTAATACCTCTTCATTGTATAATATGTAACATCACTACATCATTTGACTGTCCCATAAGATATTCTCAAATTTTTTTCTCAACACATAAACTAGGTATTGGATGCCTTTTGTTTAAAAGATTATTTTACATTCATTCCAGTGAAATTATGCTGAAAGTGATTTATGCGATTTGCATTTGACCTAATATTTGTTTCAAAAATCTAGTTTCTTTATTCCCAAATATCTTGTTTTAGTTCTCTTATTATCACATTCCTCTCCAAGGATGCATGTTGTTGATCAATCGTTCTTAGTATAAGTTGCAGTTTAACTTTATTTTTTTCCATTACCAACCAGGCTGACTTCAGTTCAAGAAGTGTGTTCAAGTAAATTTTACTCAGAGCTAAATCACAAACAATTTAATTTCAGATATTCTATAAATGCGTTTATGCTAGCATCTTGTGACACACTTGCTCTCTGTCACTTGTTCTAAGTACAGTAACTTCCATTAGTTTAAGCCTACATAATTGACAAGCCCTCCTTCCACCTGAGCCTAGTAAACTGATAAGTCCCAATGGAACCCTAAAACATAGCTCTCAACCTTCCATTTCCAAAATGAGGAACACTACCCTTTCATAATTTGGAAAAAATTGGCAAAATATGGAACACTCACTAACAGCTTATTAACAACGTTATCTAGGAAGCTCACAGGGTGGTTGAAATGTGATATTTTAATTATATAATATTTCTTTTAATGACTTAGTATGATTCAGATTTATTTACCATAGATATTAGTTAAAAAAATGCTAACACTGAATCTGTAACAGATCCTTTTAATGTGGAACTTTGAGGAACATGAATGTTTTAAGACCTCAAATTATGAATGTTCCTCATGATTAAAAGAAAAAAAAAACAAGAGTGTAGTGGATAAAACAAACAAGTAGAAAAAAACAACTAGAATCCTCCAAATCCATCAGACAAAGCATCACACACCAACCTCTGTTAATTTTAG
The DNA here is from genome assembly GCF_019279795.1 of Protopterus annectens. NCBI lineage: Eukaryota > Metazoa > Chordata > Ceratodontiformes > Protopteridae > Protopterus > Protopterus annectens. The sequence goes on from NC_056743.1 coordinate 1,378,448,965, forward strand.
TGTTTTTGTTCTATTTAATATGGTGAAAACAGAACAGAAATCATCTTATGAAGTTCTTTTTTCACCATATTAAATAGAACAAAAGTGCTAAAAATAATCCAAGTTGGTTTGTGGTGCTTTGCTCATAATTAGGTACAGTTGGGAAGTATGCCCTAAAACTCTCAACAAGTCCCTAACTGTAACTTAAATCATCTTTCCCTAACTTAAAATCTCCATTCCCTATGCTTGAATTCCATAATTGCTGCCTAGCCCTAAAACGTCATTCCGCATCTCTAAACATAAAGTCCCTGATCACTTCCTCTCACTAAAGCTCTATTCTCCCAAACCTAAATTCTCTGACTTGTCCAAAACCTAAAACACCACTTCCCTCCCTAATTAAATTCCCCATTTGCAATCTAAACATAGAATTCTCCCACTCTTAAACCTTATTTTCTCCTACTGCTTCCTAAAACTAAAACTGCCTGACATCTCCTTAACCCTAAAGTCTTTTCCTATGCCTTAACCCTAGAAGTCTCCTGATGCTCCCTAAACATACATCCTTCTCCTGATTACTGCCAAAAAAACTAAGTTATGCTCAATCCCATCACTAAATTATGCTCAACCTAATCTCTTTTTGTTTCCCCAGCTGCTTCACTTACCTTGCTTGACCATACATAATATGGTTGGGCAAGGTACTGTATATCGGCTATACTCTTTTCACAAAGCTGTCACACCTTGCCCAAACTCATTATTTGAGTTCAGGTAAGACAGGCAGCTTGCACGAGTTGCAAGATGCTTGAGTCCATGATTACAAAACTCTGGTCTTCTGGCAGCTAGTACTCAGGTGCTTTTAGTAGGTCTGTTAATTTCTTTAGCCAGAAGTTGAGTGCAGCATCAGCATGATTTCTTAATTGTATCTCATTTCACTAGCTTTTGAATCATTCCATTTCATATTCTCTATTTTAGCATGCGCTATTGCTTCTTTTATCTCTTTTAGCCATTCAACATATTCATTATGGTTAACAGGATCTAGATGTTTCTCCAGAATATATATATGTATGGGTGTATGTATGTATTTGTTTATTTATTTATTGTTAGGGTGGTGTTATTTTTGTAAATGCTTTCTTTCCAAGTCCTCTATAAAGTGGTATGAGTCATAAACGAATTATCTGTTTTGTAGTTTTGTTTTTCATGTATATATATTTCTCTGTATAAATTGTGAGATTTTTCTGCTTATGCTGATTTTCTTTTTAATTTAGTCACAGACATAGTCGAATATAAATACTGATCTGTTTCAATGTTCTTTTGTTGGTTTTGTCACGTCTAACAGTTTTGATTATCTACTTTCATTTCAGTATTCTTCTGGTAGTGATACATTTTAGTCTTAGTTGTTTAGGTAGTTATCCACTAACCAGAGTTACCACAGTGGCATTTTATTTGTTCTATTTGTCTTTATACTTTTTCATTTTCCTAGCTATGTTTTATTTATTTGTTTAACTGCACAATAATGTATTACATTTATTTCTGTTATATCATACATATCTCTTTAATAGTTCATTTACTGTGTTCATCTGCTTTATCTGTCTTCCTTGCTCAGTTTCTATAGTTGCTTAGTCCCAACAATCTTACTATATCTATAAATTTAAATTAGATAAAGCACATTAATTCTTTTAGATCAGTCTATGAATGTCCTGTTTATGTTTGTTTCCTGCACTTTCTCCTACTATATAGTCCTAACTGAATCTCCAGATGAATTTCCAAAAGGCAGATGTAAAATGTTGTTTTGTAGTATATTCATAGTAACAGTTATTCTGCTCTTTCTTTTATATTGTGTCGATTCCTTGAGGATTCATTGACTCATATTGTTGAAAAGGTATCTGTGTATGAATGTCAACTATGAACCTTTTACTTCCCAGTTGTTTATGACCTCAGTTTCAGTTTTTTGCCTTCCTGTCCCACTGAATTGCTTGCATCTGTTTTTGGGGGGAGGAGGGGGATTTTCTGCTCCTTGCAGCTGATCATCAGTTGCTTCCATGACCTCTTATCATGCACAGATCTACTGAGCTTTCCTTCTTCCCTTGGACTACTTTCTGGTCCATTATCAGGGACACTGAGGAGAATGGGGCACCAAATGTAGAGACATATTGCTGCCATGGTTGTTTTTGCAATGCCCTATGTTCCATTTCCATCACATGTATTCATGTCCCAGACCAGCAATGGAATGATACATGCTGTTGTATTACCTTGCTTTCATGGCAACTAATCAAATGCCCCTGCTGACCTTTGGACAACACCCTTTGTGCATACCTAGCTTATACTGGCAATCAACTATGAGACAAGACCAAATGTATGCCCTCTCCCCAGGATGGCTATACTCTATCTCACCTTGCCAGTTTCTCAAACATAGTTACTGATATTCAAATGTGGGACACCTGAGACATAACCCGAGCTTTGTCCATCTCACTGATTAAACTATTTTCTTCTTGATGCATTCCATTTTTACATGTTTTTTTTTATATACAATTTACAATATCTGGACATCTTTGTCTGTAGAACTTCAAAGTTGTTTCATGCAGTAGTGGTTGTGTTGGGTAATGCTGCTATATTTTCTAGATATAAAATCCTTTTTTTTCCTGATTCCATGCTTCTTCTTAGTGGGTTTTAGTACCTTCCACTTGTATTTTTCCTTGAAGTACTTGCTGAGTTGTATCTTCTTCATAGTGATCTAATATTTCTTTATTTAGATACTGGGCTGGATTCAATAAACCCTACATGGCTTGCTTAAACCATGCTTGCATCATGGTACAATATGCATATGATAGCGAGCTGATGTCTATTTAGTAAAAGGCTCTGCATGAAGTCTAGAACTGTTTAAACCAGGTAAACATCACGGCATGCTAATTTTTACATAATCAGCTGAATTATATGCTAATCAACCAATCCAAGATGGCTGAGCTGTTCAGCAAGCTATAAAGCAATTGAGTACACTTTGTGTAGCCATTTTCCCTGTACTCCAAAAATGTTTGGAATGCAGCCACAGAAGCTATACTGGAAAAAAAGAATGTTCAGGGCTGCTGCTGTTGTTGTTGTTCAGCTGCATCTGTAACAGGCTGAAGTGTATTCTGCTGCTGCTGATAGACCTTGTTCAAGGATTAGAAGGGTATTTAGACCCCATTTAAGTTTTCAGAGTTTGCATGAAGTGGAAATAGTAGAGTGCTACAGGGTGGATAGAGAAACACTTGAAGAACTTTGCAACCTCTATCGCCCTCAGCTGAGACCAAGGGCAAACTAAGGGGAACCAATATCTGTGGAAGTTAAGATATGTGCAACACTTAGAATATTAGCTACAGAAACCTTTCAGAGACCAACAGGGGATATTCTGGGGTTGTCACAGGCATCAGCATCCAGGATTCTAACCAGTTCCTGAATGCTGTGCTACAGCACTCCAGTGAATATTGTATAGATTTCCACTGTACCCCACGGACAGAGCTAGAATTATGCAGGAGTTCTACCCTGTAGTCTTGGGTGAGATAGACTGCACCCACATTGAGACCAAATCACCAATCAGGGTAGAGGGAAGGGTCTACATCAACAGAATGGGGTTCCATTCCATTAACTGCCAGACCATGTGTAATTCTAGGGGAATCATCCGGAAGGTGTGAGCTGGCATTCCCAGCAGTTACCATGACTCCTATATCTGGTACACCTCATAACCTCACCAGCAGTATTCCAGGGGTGATTTTCCACAAGGCCATTTACTGGGGGATGCAATGAATGCATTGGAACCATGGTTGATAATGCCCATCAGAAGTGCACACCAATGCACATTGGGATGCTATAATGAGGCACACATTCAAACAAGAAACATCACAGACCATGTGTTTGGGCTGATGGTTTTATTGCCTAGATACATTGGGGGGGGCTGCTGTACAATCCCAGTACTTGTGCTAAATCATTACAGTCTGTGCTATCCTACATAATTCCATCCTGCAAAGACATCTGCACCAAGCGCACCAAGGGGTAGGAGCATGCATTCCACTACTACTGGCAGGAACACCACAGTTATGTGCAAGTGAGGAGCCAGAAGGGGAACTCCTGGTGGCTATGGATGTAAGTAGATGTAGACATGCACAATATGCCCTTGCTCTGGCCAAGAGGCAATGGAAATTTACATTGTAAAAGCAAATGGTAGCAACATACTGTGCTGTAAGCATAAACTTCCCATCTCACAAATGTAAACCAATAGAACTGCCTGTGCCAGTAATGATGTCTAAGAATTGCATACAGATCAGCTTTTATTTTTCTACTGTCTATATAAATACATTACTAATGTTAGTGTTAAGTATACTTGAATAAGAGAAACATTAGCAAGATATGTGCCTCTGCAGAACAATCTGCTTCAAACAAATGGCAGTTAGTCTTCTCTGTCTCAAAACCGTCTCCATACCTTCACATTCCCTGGCAACACAGTTACCTTTTCATAGTGTAGATTCATCCCTCTGAACACTCTGAAGAGGCACATGTGGTTTGAACTCATTAGAATTGCAGAATACCAAAAGTTTGACTTCAAGTTTCACATGTAAACATAGAGCAGCCTCTACACCATTGTTAGGTGCTAATGGCTTGCAGCTGTAAATGATTAGTCTGACTGAAGCAAAACACAGTAATGCTGTCAATGAGGATACATATATAAAGTTTGGAACTAACAGCAGTAACCTTTTATCCAAAACCAAATACCCCAAATGTATATTTATTTGGCATGGCAGCAGTTTCCTGCCTTTGCTGAAAACTGATGTTCACTGTCATGTATTTGTATCACATCCTAAAAGAGATATGAGAATATGTCCACTAGATATTGCATGTCTGATAGTAAACCAGAAAGGAAAGGATTCCCAGAATACAAAGAGAAGGCAGAGCTGGAATTTTGCAAACATATTCACAAATGTCTTTATCACTCATTACACTAAATGTTATGTACACATTTACAATCAACAGGGAATGTTCAAATGTATGAACTATTTAATATTGGATATGAAATGTGAATTGCTTCTATGCACATTATTTGATTGCTATTACAAAGCTGTGTCTGTGGCAAAGAGAAATAACTCACTATAACTGAATTGTGTAAGTGTAATAGTCTGATGGTTCAAATCCAGAGCTAATGGTTTAACCTTTGTTTCCCTTTTTTATCTTTTATTTTATTTGATATTCTTTTATTTTATGTTTTTGCCTTTAACATGTGCTGAGTGCATGGCATAGTACAAACATGGATCGCTGCTTAAGGAAAAATGTGAAAAAATTAATTTCAGTCAACTTATACAATGCAAACAGGCTTGCCTGTATTTCACTGCCGTCAGCACCATGGATGGTAATGACTGCAGCAATTCCACCTATTACCTGACTGTCTCTGTGGCACAAGGTGTAAATACATTGAGCTCAAAAAATACAGAACAGAGGTAAATCAGAGATAAAGTCTCACAGGAGATGATTTTAATGAGGGGTTCATAATGAGCACTTACACAAGTAATATGTGCTTACCATTGCCTTTCTACATTTGTGTGTTGCCTTCCTGAGCTCTAACATTGTTCATTGCTTAAGAGGAAAAAAAGTGAAAAATATGGTATGCGTTCCTCTCCACAAACAGGCTCAGGGTCAGACATAGCCATCAGCACTTTGGACAGTACTGGATGGAGAAAATACCCCTGATGCCAGTCTTTCCATGTGGTGCTAGGTATAAATCCAGTGGGTTCATGGATAGAACACAGGTTGAAAAGGGTTCAAATCCAGCAGACTCTACATTGTAGTAAGGATGTCACACTGTCATCTCTCCCAAAACTTTGATTATAAAGGTAACATTGCGAACCAATAGTGATGTATAGTAGGTTGAAAGATATTACTACTTGCATACACATACCTTTGTAGGAAACCTAGCTCATTAATAACTCACATATCAACCAGAGTTGATTATGTGTGTAACTGGTTTAGCATGACAATGATTATTATGTAATGAAAAATACAGATACATATGGTTAATAGACATAATGGTTTACTGACAATCATCTAGACCCCTGCCATAACCCAATTATAACTGTAAAACAATGTATTGTGAGGTATGTATCATAACACCAAACTCTGTTACCATACCTCTCATCTGTCCAGATTTTCACAGAATATCCAGATTTTTCCCTCACATTTTTGGTCTATTCCTCATAACATGCATGCCCCCCACCCCATTTTGTCAGGCTTTGTCCAGATTTCTAGCACTAAGAGATTGAGAGATAAATCTATTACTAAAGGCATGTGTTGACTATTGGACAAATTGTGACCAAGTATTGCATCACACATCACTGTCAAGATCACTGCCACATTTCATATCATCATTGCTGTTTCATAAACTTCCTTCCTGTTTGTTTGGCAATGTCTCTCTTTGTTTATCATTGTGGGAATGCAGTTGGCATGGCTGTGCAACATTGGTCTTAAAACACAAGATCACAATTTGGTGCCAAACCATTGCTACTGTTGCTGGAGGACTTCTACAGACATGGCAGGTGATTGGGATGAGGTGCAAAATTCAGGGCACAGATGCAGGGTGTAGAGAACTCCAAAATATTTGTTGCACTGCTCATCAAGCACTACAGCCAGAATTTGCTGCAGCAGGAGTATACTAGGTCTCAGTAGAAGGATGAGGCTTGGAACAGCCTAGCCAAGGTTGTCTCCAGTGCGACTGACACACCATGCACTGGGGAACAGTGTAATCACCACTACAGTGAACTTACGAGATGAAGATAAGTTAGCTTGATCAGTGGCTGTGTGAGTTTAGAACTTCTAATACCCCAAGTTGTGTAAGTATACAGATAAAGCAACATGAAATGATATGGAATGGTGTAGATAGCCAGGACTGATATGCATAATGCTTTCACGTCTGTTCTTCTGTTATTCACTATTATACAGCTGCAGAGGAAATTGTGGCAAACAGGGAGGTGCATGCTGAAGGACTAATGAAACTCAGAGAGGCAAGGGGTATGTCTGCAACACAACTGACCCTGATTGTAGTAATTATTGTCATTCCATAGATCAGTAGCAACTTCAGCATGCATATCTTAACTGTAATAACAAGCATGCATGCTTTCTTCTTTAGCCATTGGCGATGGTATTAGGCAAGTGTAATAGTGTATTCAGCTTACGTAGCTTTAATACCCACAACTAACATATAGGTTCAAATTCAAGAAGTATTATTTTTATAGTTGAAATGCAGCAGCATTGGTTTGAATGCCATGTTGTTAACTTACTCTGTAGTATCTTTGAAAGCATCTATGGAATGTGTGCATTTTCCAAGGATTACCTGTAACAATTCACAATCATTTTTGGGAGTGTGAAGGCTCTATAGATAGGATAATAATACATGGCTGTTTATTGTAATAAAGAATAAATATGACCTATCATGGTTCTAGTTATCTCTTTTCTTTTTTGTCTCACCCCATCCCTTATGTCTCTTTCTGGGGGTTCCAGGAATCACACCATTCTGATGTCATAACTTTCTGCCAACTAAACAAATATATCTTAGCACAGGGAGGTAGGGCAACTGCTGTGGCTTGGCCTGTCAACCCTACATCAGTTGCTGTACTGACACTCAGCAATTCTGGGACTCAACCTGGCAGTACTGCCTCAATAACTCCTACCCTACCTGGGCCAACCCCCTCAAGTAGAATTGCCCCAGCTGGTGGTGCAGTGGTACCCTCCAAGAAAACTGGTGGAAGAGGTGATTGTCACCTACCAGCAGCTGCCGGGGATGGTGTAAGATCTGATGCAGAGTGACCTTGATGCCTGTATCAGCCGAGAGGAGAAGGTGCTCCTAAAATCAAAAAGATAAAAAAAGACTCCCACATAAAGCAGTCTCAAATGCAGCAAAGGAAGAGGACAGTGTTGACAGCTCTGAGGGTGAGGACTAGACTCCCATTTTCCCAAACTTGATGGGCATGTGCATCCGAAGTCCCCTACCAACCTATCTCAGATCATGGTATCCCCAAACTTTTGTGTCCATCACCATCCCTGTGTCTGTCTTGTATGTCCTGTTTGTCTGCACCTGCTTCCTCCCCTACCCTACCTACCTGACCCTAACATTTCTAATTCCCTTCCCCAACATTCCTCTCTTTTTGAAACCAAAAAATAAAATGTCCCATACATAGTTCTTCAATTTGTATACGAGTCTTCTTAACACACTTGATTTGGTGCAATTGGCTATGCAACATCATTGTGTTATTGTCACCCATATGTGTTATGGTGACAGTCCAAATTCAGCATTTTTTGTCTACCTGTGTACATTTCTGGGGTGAAGAAGTGGAACTGTATTGTTCTCTCCCAATCACTTCCTGAAAATGCCTGTTTTGCTTCCCCTTTGCTCTTCCCTCTGATTGCCTCCCCATTTCACCACTCTCCTATCAACCCCATTTTCACATGTTTAATCTGGCCAAAAAATAAAATCACACACAACATACATGGCCGGAAATGGGCCATAAAAAAACCTTCAGTGTTTTCCCTCTACATTTACGCAGAGTTTGGTATTGCACACCAATGCTAAGCTGTGGTGAATGGCTGTCAACATCCTATGGCAGAACCTGGTGAGTTTTTGCTATCGGTCATTCTAGTCCTGTTAAATCCATGCAATACTGCTTAAACTCAATAAACTAGAGGAACACAGAGTTAAAGTAGAGTGAAGGCACTAGTTACTCTGACAGTTCTTAGACTGCTGGATGCAACAAAGTACAACTCCCAATATGTTGACATAAATCACTTGAGGGAAGATTATTTTTGCCCATAGCATCATGGATTCAATTTCAGATGCATCTCACATCATTTCTTAGTCTGTTGTCATATGTCTATGATATGTTTAATCACCCACATCTTAACATTTGCCACTGTTATGAGTTCTCAGGAGATACATTGAATAATGGTCAAAAAATAGTATGTGAATTGACATCCATCCCTACAATGATGAGATATTTATCCAACCTTGTTTTTCTTGTCATAGGCCTGTAGTCCTTCTCTTAACCTTTTTTTATCCATAGCAGTCATTTTGTGCTACAGATCATGGCAGGTTAATAATGAGAACACACCAAACTCATGTCCACGAATGTTCCATTGCACCAAACATTATGTGTATGTCCATCTCTCCTTGTATTCACCACTTCACTGCCACCCCTCTTTATTGATTCATAGGTTCATAGATTGATACTAGGCTATCAGCCCTAGGGCCTGTACAAGCCTAGTCATAACAATTCCCTGGCTATTTCTTCCCACGCTATTTACTTCCTGGACCCCTGTCTAGCAGGGCGACTGACGTGATCGCCGGGGTAAATTTCCTTTCTCCTATCCAACCGTCAAGGTTCCTTTTGAAGAGGCCCAAAAAGACGCTCTGCTTGACATGTGTGGGCACTCTATTCCAGAGTCTGGGGAGTCTCTGGATCAGGAACTTATCCCTCCAGCATGTTTTGTTTATTGTGATGACAAGGTTTGCATCCCTGGAGTGTGGGGCTCTGAGGGATTGGGATTTCTTTAAGTGTAGCATGTTCAACAGCACTGCCTTGTATGTTAAGCAGAGTTTGCCTCTGAGTAAACAATAAGCGTCAGAGTATAGCTGGAGTTTTTTAAGGTGGTCTGCATAGGGCATCTGCTTTAGGCCTGTGATTCTTTTAGTGGGGATTTCTGTGTCCTTTCCAGTTGTTACAGGTGTCTCGAGAGGTACATACCAAATGGGGTGTTGTATTCTATAATGGGTCGAATGAGGGATGCTACAGTGGGACAATGACCTCCTTTTTTCTGGATGAAAAGCCCTTAGTAATGAGGTGTGCCACATAGAAGGATTTCCTGACTGTTGTGGCTATGTGGTTATCGAAGGTGAGACCACGACCACCTGTGTTCCTAAGTCTCTTATCACACTTTCGTTGTTTAGTGTACTGCCACATATGTGGTAATTCATGAGTAAATGTTTTTTCCCAAAGGGGATAACTATACATTTCTTGGCATTGAGCTTGAGCCCATGGATCTGGCACCAAGCATCTGTTTCTGTAAGCCCTTTTGTTACATGTGTGTATCTATTAGACTGATGGCTGTAAAGGTCATTTGGTGATTTGTACATACTGTTATGACTCTGCTAATGGGTAATACCAACATGCCATTGTCTATGCTGTAGTGAATGACTTGAGATGTACCTCCCTGAACTACATGAAAAGAGACATGGAAGAGCTCTCAGATCATGTGGCCCAGGCAGGTATGACCCCAGCCCTGAGTAGTATCCTGCCTTCACCCAGAATACCACAGTATAAGTACAAAATGATTGACTTCAACAACTGGCTAAGTTTCTGGTGTTATTCAAAGGGGATTCAGTATCTGTCTGCCTGGGATGACATGATCGACAAACCACGATGCTTTGCCAGAGATGGTCTGCACCTGTCACCCCTGGGATTCAGGTTACTGGCCAAAGCTCTTACCACCCCTATAGTGCCTTTTTTAGGCAAGGTTTAAAGGAGAAAACCACCACCGTAACATATACACGCATGCAAAATCTGAAGGTAATGCTACTCAATGCTAAAAGTCTAAACCTCAAAATGCACTCTTTCGTGGCACTCCTAAAAATGGAGAACATCATTATCTGTGCAGTAAATGAGACCTGGTTCAAGACTCCAGAGAGCACCCCTGCAATACCAAGCTACAACTCTTACCACACTTTTCGGCCACCAAACCAAGACTGAAACACTAAAGGTGGTGGAGTGTCCATATTCACCAAGCATATTCACACCTCCAGACTAGTTGCCCAACACAATGCATCTGAAATTCTCCAGGTGCAAGTAACACTAGGTAAGACTACAATCCAAATTGTAGCTTGCTACAAATCCCTCATCATGCCCCATGATTCTCTCAGTGGTACCCTTCAAGAGAACTGGCGGAAGAGGTGATTATGTCACCTACCAACAGCTGATAGGGATGGTGCAAAATCTGATTCAGAGTGGCCTTGATGCCTGTATCACCTGAGAGGAGAAGGTGCTCCTAAAATAAAAAAAAAAAAAAAAAAAAAGACTCCTGCATAAAGCAGTCTCAAAAGCAGCTGAGGAAGGGGGCAGTGATGACAGCTCTGAGGGTGAGGACTAGACTCCCATGTTCCAAAACTTGATGGGTATGTGCATCCGGAGTCCCCTATCAACCTAGCCCAGAGCATGATGTCCCCAAACTTTTGTGTCCTTCACTATCCTTGTGTCTGTCTAGTATGTCCTGTTTGTCTGCACCTGCTTCCTCCCCTACCCTACCTACCTGACCCTAATATTTCTAATTCCCTTCCCCAACATTCCTATCTTTTTGAAACTGAAAAACAAAACGTCCCATACATAGTTCTTCAATTTTTATATGAGTCTTCTTAACACAATTGATTTGGTCCAATTGGCTATGCAACATCATTGTATTGTTGTCACCCATATGTGTTATGGTGACAGTCCAAATTCATCATTCTTTGTCTACCTGTGTACATTTCTGGGGTGAAGAAGTGGAATTGTATTGTTCTCTCCCAATCACTTCCTGCAAATTCCTGTATTGCTTCCCCTTTGCTCTTCTCTCTGCTTACCTCCCCATTTCACCACTCTCCTATCAACCCCATTTTCACATGTTTAATCTGGCAAAAAATATAGAATCGCACACAACATACATGGCCAGAAATTGACCATAAAAAAAGCCTTCAGTGTTTGCCCTCTGCATTTGCACAGTGTTTGGCATTGCACACCACTGCTGAGCTGCAGTGAATGGCTGTTCACATCCTATGGCAGAACCTGGTGAGTTTTTGCTACAAGTCATTCTAGTCCTGTTAAATCCATGCAATACTGCTTAAACTCAATATACTAGAGGAATACAGAGTTAAAGTAGAGTGAAGGTGCTAGTTTGAAGCAGTTACTCTGACAGTTCTTAGACTGCTGGATGTAACAAAGTACAACTCCCAATATGTTGACATAAATCACTTGAGAGAAGATTATTTTTGCCCATAGCATCATAGGTTCAATTCCAGATGCATCTCACATCATTTCTTAGTCTGATGTCTTATGTCTATGATATGTTTAGTCACCCACATCTAAACATTTGTCACTGTTATGCGTTCTCAGGAGATATATTGAATAATGGCAAAGAAAAAGAGTATTTGAATTGACATCCATCCCCACAACTAGGAGATATTTATCCAACCTTGTTTTTGTTGTCATAAGCCTGTAGTCCCTCTCAACCTTTTTTTATCCCATAGCAGTCATTTTGTGATACAGAGCATGGCAGTGTAATAATGAGAACACACCAAACTCATGTCCATGAATGTTCCATTGAACCAAACATTGTTATGTGTACGTCCATCTCTCCTTGTGTTCACCACTTCACTCCCTCCCCTCTTTACATGTATGTATCTATTAGACTGATGGCTGTAAAGGTCATCTGGGGATTTTTACATACTGTTATGACTCTGCTGATGGGTAATACCAACATGTCATTGTCTATGTTGGAGTGAATGACTTGAGATGTACCTCCCTGGACAACATGAAAAGAGACATGGAAGAGCTCTCGAATCATGTGGCCCAGGCAGGTATTACACCAGCCTTGAGTAGCATCCTGCCTTCACCCAGAATGATAACACATTATAAGGACAGAATGATTGCCTTCAACAACTGGCTAAGCTTCTGGTGTCATTCAAAGGGGATTCAGTATCTGCCTGCCTGGGATGACATGATCGACAAACCACGATGGTTTGCCAGAGATGGTCTGCATCTGAAGGTAATGCTACTCAATGCTAGACGTCTAAACCTCAAAATGCACTCTCTCGAGGCACTCCTAAAAATGGAAAACATAGATATCTGTGCAGTAACTGAGACCTGGTTCAAGGCTCCAGAGAGCACCCCTGCAATACCAGGCTACAACTCTTACCACACTTCTCGGCCATCAAACCAAGACTGAAACACTAAAGGTGGAGGAGTGTCCATATTCACCAAGGATATTCACACCTTTAGGCTAGTTGCCCAACACAATGCATCTGAAATTCTCCAGGTGCAACTACTACTAGATAAGACTACAATCCAAATTTATAGCTTGCTACAGATCCCCCACCATGCCCCAAGATTCTCACTACAACTTTCTAAACATAATGAAAAATATTAAGATACAACTAAACACCCTAATACTGGGTGATTTCAACTACCCTGCCATTAACTGGTAAAACTACTCGGGTGCCAACACCTTTTCCCAACGGTTCTTGGAATTCATAAATTTCAATTCCCTGGATCAACTAATCCATTATCCCACCAGGGGCTCCAATATCCTAGACCTGGTCATTACCAGCATGGGAGACAGATGCTCCACACCAGTGGTCACCCCCTCATTGGTCAGGTCTGACCATAAGCAAATCACCCTTGATATTTACATCCCACCCCCACCTCCCAGTAAGGAAACCTCTGTAAAAAACTTCTCCAAAGCCAACTTCATGCTACTCAAGTCAGAAGCGACAAACGTCATGACACCCATTCAGACAGGAGCTGAAAGTTCGACTGCTGAATCCTACACTAAGGCACTGTATGAGCACATCCACTCGTGCATGAATCATGCCATCCCAAATAGAACCAAGATGCTTTCCTCCAAAAAAAGGAAGCCAATCTGGTGGTCCCCTGCCATAAACAAACTATAGAACAGAAGAAAGAAACTGTTGCAGAAAAGAGGGAAATCCCAGGATGCAAAAAACTCCCTTACCAGCCTCAGTAAGAAGCTGAGATCCCTCATAAAATCCTCCAAAGCAAGTTACAAAAATAAAATTGCTATAGATTCCAAAAACAACCACAAGGCATTCTATACTTATGTCAAGAATCTAAATGGCAATGCTCAGATGTGCTCTGAGCTACAACAGAATGGCATTACATATACTGATCCCAAGGATATTGCCACTATCCTGGCAGATCGATTTAGTGCCAACTTCACCCCTCTCACCCCCTAAAGGGCCCATCTCAATACCAAAATATTGCCAAATTCTGGTAATCATGGCCACAAAGGTAGAAACCGCACTCTCCAAAACTAAGAGTACAGCATCCATGGGACCAGATGACATCCCGGGCTGTGTACTACATGAACTACAAAATGAAGTGGCACCTCACCTAAGTGTCATGTTTAATCATAGCCTCACCTCAGGCTTCATGCCCAGTGAGTGGTGTACAGCTACAGTTATCCCATTCCACAAGGGGGGATTCACCTTGGATCCTGGGAACTACCATCCCATCAGTCTGATGAGCCTGATCTGCAAGGGCATGGAATGCATTATCATGGATCTTATAAACAAAGACATTGACAACCTTCAAACACTGGAACCCACCCAGTCTGGGTTCGTGAAGGGCCAATCTTGTCTCCTGAACCTGATTGACTTCTTTGAATCAGTCTCCAGAGCTGTGGAAGAGGGTAAGGAGGTCCACACAGCCAATCTGGACCTTGCCCAAGGCCTTTGACACCACCCCCCCTCTGGAATCATAGATAAACTTACTAAGCTGGGCATACATCTCTATGTCACTGGATGGGTTGCCAACTGGCTTACTGACAGAACAAAGACTGTAAAAGTACAAACTCAGGAAAGCGAAAGACTGATAAAACCAAGTTGAAAAATGCTCTGATACCAGCAGGTGAAACTCAAGTAACACAAGCAGCAGATGAAATTCAAGTAAGCCAAACCATGCAGTCCATCCCTCAAATTTAAACGATTTATTTAAGCACCAGAAACTAGCTTTTCGTCGGACACATTCCAACTTCATCAGAAAAATCAGTTAAACAGTGTCTCACTACCAGCCGTTATCTTATATACAAAAGAACATTTTTTTAAAAAAGTCACATGGTCTTTAATTACAAATTAGTAATGAACTGAATGTCGGCACACCCACCATTACTAACACTTGAAATATAACAACTAAGCATTCAATAAAATGTCAATTATTTAAATATAAAAATAACTACTACACATATAACGCAGCATGAATGGCATCAAGAACACTATACATCAAAACTGATTAATACCCCAACTCTGCGGTAGTGTTCATGAAAAGAATACCCATGAAATAACAAACACAACGTCAATATATACCTCATGTAACACTGTTGAAACACATAGTTGCCTAATAGACGCTGTCTGGTATTCTATGCACTCCAATCTAGACGCCCTGATAAATCCAAAATGGTATAGTAATCCTGCAGTTGAAAAAATGCCCTTTTACCAGGAATTCCACTCAGAATTAAAATGACCCAATGTTTGTACTAAAGGAAAATCATTGCATACGTAGCGGAAAAGAGAAAACCCAGTAATACCTTAAAGGGACACAAACAGGAAACTAAGTAAGCATCAACTACAACACTCTAAAACAAACCAACAGACAAAATATGAATAAAACTTAGTGTCCCTACATAACTAATATATCAAAGATCATATGTTAAAAATGAAAATAAAATAAAGTAAATTCTATTAAACATATTGTATAATACATACGGTCAATTTAAACCATGCAACAAAAATGTGTGCACTATAAAATTAAAATTGTATAAAAATTATATGAAATTATACAATTAGACTCCTACCAAGTGCCTGCTAAATTCATTCCTAACCCTGGTGTATAACCCAAACAAGGGAGAATGAACCTGGTCGATAATGCAAAAAAAACAGACCTTGTCCCAAGTCCGACACTAAGCTATCTAGTGGTCATTCAAAAAATGGTCTTGAAGAACCTATGTTTCTATGTAACAAGAGAGACCATACTATGATCAAACCTAAGCAAGTCAGCCCTGCCACCCAGGGCTACCAAGATATACAATGCTACTTATTTAAAAGAAAAAGTAATAATAAATTTTTGTTTAAGATATATATAATACATTTTGTTTAAGATATGTATAATAAAAGGAAGGGAGTTATATGACCTATCTAACTGCTGGATAAATTTGTATTATACCCATGATATTCATGGCCAAAGATAGGTTGGTCAAAAACACAAGATAGTACCATCTAAAAGCTACCTATTCATCCTTTTAAGTTTTAAAAGGCAAGTTATGGACAACATGCCATTGAGACCTGGAGTATGGCAAGCATCCAACCTATGTTGCCACGATAACCCCCTACTTTCCAAATGAAGGGAGGTAAATCCCCCCCTAAAATCGGATTTCACCTGGTCGATAATGCAAAAAAAAATGATGACTTGGGTTTTCTGCTATATGTCTGGTTAAGGCATTATCCATCTTGCCTTTCCTGATGGCATAAAGATGCCCATATATACATTCCTGCAATTTTCTGTCAGTTTTTCTGACATAAAATGCAGGACAGCTAAAACACTGAGCCAAATACACTACTTGTGTACTACAAGAATTAAATCTACCCGTTAGATAAAACACCTACATATACTCCAGAAGCCCTCTTATTCTTGACCTCCTGAAAGAGATCATTAATAAGGTCTTGTGGGTAACCCCTATTGGAAAAAAGATCTGCCATAAAGGCACATTCTTCAACAAAGTCACATTCCCTAGACACCATGCGGGCGGCTCTAACAAGTTGACCTTTGAAAATAGATCGCTTTTGGGAGAAAGGGTGGCAACTGTCAAAATGGACGTAACTATTTAAAAAGGATTCCTTCCTGTAAATCTTGGCTACAAAACAACCTTTATCTTTGTCCTTCAAGAGGTCTACATCTAAATAAGCTAGCCGATCAATAGAGAAATTATAAGTAAATTGTAAAAAATTAGTGGAACAATTAAACATATTAACCAAAGAAATAGCTGACTCCTCATCGCCTTTCACAATAATAAAAATGTCATCAAGAAATCGTATATATAACACTACTTTGTCCATGAATAATGGATTAGCTAGAATAAACTCCCTCTCCCAGTAAGTCATGACCAAGAGGGCTTCTGGAGTATATGTACCTATTTTAAATCAAAATATCTCTGACATAGTAACCTTTGAAGGGAGGAAGGATGAAACTTTTCAAATGTCAAATAGTTTCATTTTAACATACAGCTTGGATGCTAGTGAGATATTTGCTATTATATTGAAAAATTGGAATTTGATCACTCAGGACGACTCTATCTGTAAAACTTTGGTAGAACTACCACGAATAGTGTTTAAGAGAGGTTTAAATATCAAAGGTATTGTAGAGAGAAAATCTAAGATTTTAAGCAAGAGGAATGGAATGTATAAATGCAATATGTGTCACTACTGCAGCCATATAAAGACAGGGATGAGATTCGCCATTAGGGACAAGGTGTTTTGTCTAATGGGTAGATTTAATTGTTATAGTACACAAGTGGTGCATTTGGCTCAGTGTTCTAGCTGTCCTGCATTTTATGTCGGAAAAGCCAACAGAAAATTGCAGGAACGTATATATGAGCATCGTTATGCCATCAGGAAAGGCAAGATGGATAATGCCTTACCCAGACATATAGCAGAAAACCCAAGTCATCATTTTTTGTTTTGCATTATCAACCAGGTGAAATCCAATTTTAGGGGGGGTTTACCTCCCTTCATTTGGAAAGTAGGGAGTTATTGTGGCAACTTAGGTTGGATGCTTGCTATACTCCAAGTCTTAATGGCATGTTGTCCATAAATTGCCTTTTAAAACTTAAAAGGCTGAATAGGTAGCTTTTAGATGGTACTATCTTGTGTTTTTGACCAACCTATCTTTGGCCACGAATATCATGGGTATAATAAAAATGTATCCAGCAGTTAGATAGGTCATATAACTCCCTTGCTTTTATTTTATTTTATTATATATATATATGGTTCTACCTCACATAAACGAAACACCACAACACAACCACATAACCGACAGTACAAAAACACGAAATCCCACATGCCCGACAACGAAATAACTACACAAACATGATACCTCATACACTTCACACACCTCAAACAACAAACAAAACACATTGTCCGTGCAAAAGACTCATACACAACACAAGCACATCAAAATCCATACAAACCCACACTAAACCTCACATACACAACTACCTACAACCTAACCCTAAGGTCCCCTAACTCACTTATAACACAATCACAACACAATCACTACTAACCCTAACTCTATCCACACTTACCTTACTTAACGTCCGTCACTACCGCATACTTACACAGCCTTTTCCCATGTCGGCATGTGCTTTCATCCGTCGTCGGTCTTCTGCTTGTCGATCTTCTAGGTCCTGGTCTTCTCTGTCGATCTTCTGGGGCATTTCCCTGTCGATGTTCCGGCGTGTCGTTGAAGTGAGGTAGAACCATATATATATATATATATATATATATATATATATATATCTTAAACATAATTTATTATATATATATATCTTTAACAAAAATGTATTATTGCTTTTTCTTTTAAATTAGTAGCATTGTATACCTTGATAGCCCTGGGTGGCAAGGCTGACTTGCTTAGGTTTGATCCTAGTATGGTCTCACGTGTTGCATAGTAACATAGGTTCTTCAAGACCATTTTTTGAAAGACCACTAGTATCTTAGTGTCGGACTTGGGACAAGGTCTGTCCGGTCTATTACATTCTCCCTTGTTTGGGTTATACACCAGGGTTAGGAATGAATTTAGCAGGCATTTGGTAGGAGTCTAATTGTATAATTTTATATAATTTTTATACAATTTCAATTTTATATTGCACACATTTTTGGTGCGTGGTTTAAATTGATCGTATGTATTATATAATATGTTTAATAGAATTTACTTTATTTTATTTTCATTTTTAACATATGATCTTTGATATATTAGTTATGTAGGGACACTAGTAAGTTTTATTCATATTTTGTCTGTTGGTTTCTTTTAGAGTGTTGCAGTTGATTCTTACTTAGTTTCCTATTTATGGCCCTTTAAGGTATTACTGGGGTTTCTCTTTTTGGCTTACGTACGTGTTTTTCCTTTAGTACAAACATTGGGTCTTTTTAATGCTGAGTGGAAATTCCTGGTAAAAGGGCATTTTTTCAACTGCAGGATTACTATACCATTTTGGATTTATCAGGGCGTCTAGATTAGAGTGTATAGAATACCTGACAGCGTCTATTAGGCGACTATGTGTTTCAACAGTGTAACATGAGGTATATATTGACGTTGTGTTTGTTATTTCATGGGTATTCTTTTCATGAACACTACCGCAGAGTTGGGGTATTCATCAGTTTTGATGTATAGTGTTCTTGATGCTATTCATGCTGCGGTATATGTGTAGTAGTTATTTTTATATTTAAATCGTTGACATTTTATTGAATGCTTAATTATACTTCAAGTGTTAGTAATGGTGGGTGTGCTGACATTCAATTCATTGCTAATTTGTAAATTAAGGCCATGTGACTTTTTTAAAAAAATGTTCTTTTGTATATAAGATAACGGCTGGTAGCGAGACACTGTTTAACTGATTTTTCTGATGAAGTTGGAGTGTGTCCGACGAAAAGCTCATTTCTGGTGCTTAAATAAATCATTTATATTCGAGGGATGGACTGTGTGATTTGGCTTACTTGAATTTCATCTGCTGCTTGTGTTACTTGAATTTCACCTGCTGATATCGGAGCATTTTTCACTTGGTTTTATCAGACTGTAAAAGCAGCCGACTCCAAATCCAGATCGCTCCAGACAGATGACAAGTGGAGTACCTCAGGGTTCAGTCCTTAGACTGCTCTTGTTTAGCATCTACTTCTCTAAAGTACAGGCCAACACTAAGGGACTCTGGCTAACAAAGTTCACAGATGACTGCAAACTGGGAGCCATTACTGAATCCCCAAATGATGTGGATATTCTACAAAGGGGTCTTACAGAAACAGATGCTTGATGCCAGAGCCATGGGCTCAAGCTTAATGCAAAGAAATGTATAGTTATCCCCTTTGGGGAAAACCATGTAGCCATGAATTAAAAGTGTGATGAGCCATTACTGAATTCCCAAATGATGTGGATATTCTATAAAGGGGTCTTACAGAAACAGATGCTTGATGCCAGAGCCATGGGCTCAAGCTTAATGCAAAGAAATGTATAGTTATCCCCTTTGGGGAAAACCATGTAGCCATGAATTACCACATAGGTGGCAGTACATGAAATGCCAAAAGTGTGATGAGAGACTTAGGGTCACAGATGGACAGTGGTCTCAGCTTCGATAACCACATTGCCACAACAGTCAGGAAATCCTTCTATGTGGCACACCTCATCACTAAGTGCTTTTCATCCAGAAAAAAGGAGGTAATTGTCCCACTGTACTCATCCCTCATTAGACCCATTATAGAGTGCAATGCCCCATTTGGTATGCACCTCACAAGACATCTACAACAGCTGGGAAGGTCACAGAAATACCTCACTAAAAGAATCACAGACCTAAAGCAGATGCCCTGTGCTGACAGTCTAAAAAACTCCAGCTATACTCTGTGACATATTGTCTACTCAGAGGTGATCTCTGCTTAACATACAAGGCCATGTCAAACCCTGAGCTGTTGGACATGCTCCACTTAAAGAAATCCCAATACCTCAGAGCCACATGCTCCAGGGATCTAAACCTTGTCATCACAATGAACAAAACATGCTGGAGGGATAGGTTCCTGACTCAGAGACTCCACATACTCTGGAATAGAGTACCCATACATGTCAAGCAGAGCACCTCCTTGGCCCTCTTCAAAAGGAACCTTGACAATTGGATGAGAGATAGGAAACTCACCTCTGGGATCATGTCAGTCACCTGCTAGACAGGGTTCCAGGGAAGTAAATATTGTGGGAAGAAATATCCAGGGAATTGTTGAGGCTAGGCTTGTATAGGCCCTAGGGCCGACAGCCTAGTACCAACCTATGAACCTATGTTACCTAGACTCAAAATGTTATTAGTGCTCCTGTAGGGAGCAAGGTTTCAGAATCTGCAGTAGGATTCTCTATGTGTCATTTTCAGGTGATGATCAGTTGTATAAATGTATGTTTGCATCTTATCAAGGCTTATAACCCAGCAGTAGGGGATACTCTTAAGGAAAATATTCAAAAGCCTTGTCCCTGTGTAACTGTTGACTATTCATCTGTCTAACTCGGTTTACTATCAAAATGTCGATCGCCCCTTGCCGACACCACTAATGCGAACTCCGAACTCCGATTGTTGATAATGTCAAACACCGATTTTCCGAAATGCATAATCTCTCCCCCCTTTTGACCCATGGTAGCACTTGTTGTGTGGTGTAGCGGTCGGAAATGTTGACATTCGGTGTTTTTTTTCGATATCTTGAGGAATCAGCATTACGGCTTTCACATAAAGGAGTCGACAGTTATGTACATTCAACGATGGGCGATCAACATTTTGATAGTAAACCGTCTAACCCTTCTCCTATATAAGTATGAGACGTCTACCTTATCAAGTAAACTGTAAGGTGTGCCACAGTTTAAATAGTTGTTAAAAATCAGTTCCCACATAGCACCATTATATTTCAGATGTTTTATATCTTCTTCAAACAGATATATATAGATGTATTAAATACTATCACTTTGTATCTCCTCTGTCCTTATCTCATTCGATTTATTCTACAGGGCAGGACGTATTCTGATTGAGAAGGCATTTTATACTAATACATAACTACAAACAAGAAAAAATAAAAAAAATATAAAAAAACAACAATGTTAATAGATCCAAACACTTTAATAAAAAGCAATTGCACTCCTCCAGTGCCTTGGACAAACAACCTTTGATAGAGTATATCAAAGGCTGTTTGTCCGAGGTGCTAGAGGAGTGCAATCACTTTTCATTAAAAAGTTTGGATGTACTGACATTGTTGTTTTTTTATGTTATACTAATACACCTTTAGGATGTTCATGAATGTGTCAGGACAGAACCTCTTATGTCCTCTACAGCTCTGTCTGTTATCACCTCCTGTCTCATCAGAATATACTGTAGCATTTTTAGTCAGGTGACGGATAGGGTTGCCAGCTGTCCGGTTTTTGACCAGACTATCCGGTTTTCAGTGAAATTGTCCGGTGAAAAAAAATCATGAATGATTGTCCGTTTTTTTTTTTTTTTTTTGTGCAGTCAGGAGTCATCCGAGTCAAGGAGGACTGAAAAGTAAAAAAAACTGAAACAATTACGCAAATTCAGTTAGCAGCAGACACACACAGTGCAAATTACCGCCGCCGCCCGTGTTCTCTCTTCTTTTCCCTTTAAGTTGACTACTCCGTCTGTCACTAAAAACATTTTGGACTAAGCTCCACACAGAGGCCGCTGCTTGCATTCCCTGTAATGTGAGAGACAAGGGGTGTTTCTTGTTGCCATGTCACTAGACAGGAAAACGCTTGTATGACAAGTTGCTTATTTTACTGGCTATTATGCAACGCTTCTTTTCAACACCTATATCTATTGGCTTCAATCGTTCGTATCACTCATAGTTTTCTTTTCCTCAAGGTTTTATTGATGAATGGGTACATCGATCAACTTGAACTGGATGTAGGATTCAGTACTGAAGCTGATCAACTTTTTTTGGTATCTCCGCTTACTATTTGCTATGTGATTGATGCCAAGAGCCCCTTCTATGACCTTTCTCAGCGATCCATGCAGACTGAGCAGTTCGAGATTGTTGTCATCCTTGAGGGCATTGTAGAAAGAACTGGTAAGTGAGCAAAATCGAGTTGATGTAGGATTATCAAATGTTTGCATATGCTGAATTATCGATACGGTGCTAGCTTTTTTCCCATGAAAAATTATGTTTAATAAAATCTGATGAGTTGCAAAAGTGTGTTCAATATTTTCTGAGTAATATATTCCCAAAATTTATCAAGGTTTGGAAATCTTTCACTGAGACAAGTGTGACGTCAACGTTGGCACCATATTGTTACCTGGCATGTGTTAATTGCTTGGACACACTTCATGGTCATACTGCTGAAGGACTGCAGTACAGAACGACCAAACTGCATTTTAGTCAAAGTTCTGCTTAATGCACTTACTGAAACTGTTTAATTCAAGGAATAGAGAAAAAAAGTCATTACTCATACTGCATTGCAGAGTCTTGACATGCAACATACATTCCCATAGGGTGAAATAAATCTGATAAACTGTAGAATGCATATGTATTTTGTTTAGTTGTGTGGTCCGACTTGCTAGCTGAATGTAAATAGGCAAAGTAAGGCACACCTGCAACTTGCAAAGCAAGCCTGCCAGCAGGTTACTTTGTAACTGTCAGCATTCTTTGGATGTTAAGTGCTTTTATTCCCAGTTGGTGTTTCTGTCTAGACTGTGCTGTTGGGTAAAACCAGCAGGCTAGGCTAGCAAAAGGCAGAGTCAGTAACACTAGGATCATAATTGCGCGTTGTGCCATTGTCTAATCTGCTTTGATATGATCACACCAACCCGAACCAACATCATTCACTTTTACCTGTTGCTGTTAGACAGTAGGCATCGCGCGGAAATTTTAAGCAGCACAGCACAGTTCCAGGCTCCAGCGTGTGTTTGAAGAGCAAGAGCCGGCCCAAGACTAGGGGGGTGTGTGTGTCCACCACAACCACGTACGCGGACTGCTAGGTCAGGTGACAGGCTAGTCAGACTCAGATTATTCTCTCTTTTGTTTTAATAAGTCAGACATCACCATATAGCACTGCAGCCTGCCCTCAATGACAAAATTAGTGGATGGTGGAAAAGGTAACCCAGACTGGGGGGGATTATGGGAATAATGACAGATAAAGTTATATTTATTTTATTTTAAACAAAATAATAATGATGTGAAGTAATAATGAATATAGTGATATAAATACATATATTTATTATTTATTGATATAGTATTTTATTCATCTGTTAAACAATTAACTCTACTAGGCATAAGTCTGTTTAGGGGTGACCAGGGAACACTGGCGAGTTAAGAGACTTGCTTAGAGTCAGACAGCAAACAAACAGAGGCTGAAAGAATCAAACTCTGAACTACAGGATGAAGCTTATCAGCAGCATAGCTTTTTCTCAGTATTTTTTTCTCCTTGCAGCTATCCATTAACTGTCCCTAGCACCTTTTCTTGTCCACCAGTTCTACAATGTGCAATGCCACTTATCTGTTTTTTTCTGGACTATCCACACAAATCAAATCAATTCTCTGCTCTGGAATGGTAGTCAGGAAATTGGGAAAACACTGTACAAACTCCATTTTTTTCTGTTTCACAAAAAGAAACAGACTATCAGTGTTTGTTACAATTGGCTGATTTGCTATGCTTTTTTTACAGAAAAGCATAGTAAATTGGCTGAAAGCAGGCATCCGGAACAGAAAAAGAGGGTGTTCCCATCAGCTGATGTCACGGTGATGTCACAAAAATGGGCGTGGTATTGATGGGAGAGTGAGTGGGAATGGGTGGTGTTATGGGTGATGCGAGGGGCGTGACCTTAGTCTGGTTTCAGCCACAAAGAAATCTGGCAACCCTAGTGACGGAGGAAATGTTCATCTAATATGATGTGGAAACTGTCCTGACTGTGAAGAAGCATACTGCACACACTTTTCAGGATATCCTACCCTAGAGAAATGGTTAGCATATCTGCTGAGTCATACTAATCATTTCAAAAGATGCACCATCCCTAGTCATTTATAGCAAGCTGTGCTCACAATAAACTTGTGATTTGCAGTGAGGCCTGCAAAACAACTACTGGTTGTAGAAGTGTATTGAGGTAGGCATTACTAATACACTTTGGGGAAGACAAATAGTCATTGATAGTCACATCGGCAGTCTTGATCCCATTTACTTAGCTAATGATATCCTGACACCCTTTGCAAAACAAGGGAATTATTGGTATTTCAACCCTGACTCATCTGTGTTCTGACCAGGAACTCAATACTCTTGCACTCTGTGCCACAGAGAAAGCTAGGCAACAGCATATTTTCCACATTAAGTACGGTCCAGAGTGCTGACGGACATGCATTGCCTCTGAGCCTGTTTGCACAAAGGAATGTATACAACATTACTTTTTTCACTGTTTTCCTTAAGCAGAGAACTGCGTTTGCTTAGCACTTAACATCACACAAATGGGGATGACAAGGCTAACAGTTATTTATGTAGTAAAAGTTGGACCCAACATTTCAAAGATAGACCAGCACGGACATCGTACCAGCTGCCAGCAATTTCTCCAATAACACATCTTGCAAGTCTGACACATGAAACATTATCAACAAACAGATGTATTCTGCACTTAACCCCAATCAGGTCAGTTACTGTAGGTCCCTATTTGCATACAGTTTGGTAATAATCACCAGTGGACACTGGTACTTCACAAGTCCAAGGTGAATTACTGAAATTCTAATCATGCATGCTGTAACTTTACTGTCATCCATGTAAATCAGCTTCTTGGCAATGTACTTTGTGAAGAGGTCTATAGCATGTCTAACTTTGTTTCCTGGGCTGTAATCCTCCAGTACATGGAACAGCAGTCATAAACACAAGAGAAGGGCAATATGTATGCGTGACTGATGACATACCTTTTGATATTCATGAGTGCCGTGTAGTACTGCACTTGCAAATTATATATCAATACTTGGTCCATTGTCATTACATAGCCTAACTGCATTGTTACATTTGGTATGGGTTTATAGTGACAGTGAACTTTGGTCATGCATGATCATATCCCATTGATATTGTCAGTAACTTGTATTAATGTGAGCATACCTTCATCTGAATATGAAGACGCATAACTCCGTGTGTGTGTGTGTGTGTGTGTGGGTTTATAGTGACAGTGAACTTTGGTCATGCATGATCATATCCCATTGATATTGTCAGTAACTTGTATTAATGTGAGCATACCTTCATCTGAATATGAAGACGCATAACTCCATCATTGTACTGCTGATGCTTCCCAAGTGTGTGTGTGTGTGTGCGCGTGTGTGTGTGTGTGTGTGTGCGCGTGTGTGTGTGCGCGTGTGTGTGTGCGCATGTGTGTGTGTGTGCGCGCGTGTGTGCTCGCACGTGTGTGTGTATGTGTGTGTGTGTGTGTGTGTGTGTGTGTGTGTGTGTGCGTGTGTGTCTCATCTACTCAACAACATGAAATACAGCTGCATGTTTGTCTCACTTCTGCAATATGCATTCATGACAGCTTTTTTGACCTAGGTTACAGGATGTATTTATAAGTACTTTAGCAAATTGCTCTCACACAATCATATCCTGGGTTTACACCCAAATCTTATAAGAGCAAATGTTACCTGCTACACTATGAGGGGAATTTAATAAAGCCTACACAGTATTTTTACTGTGTAGGCACTGTGCCACACCGCTTACATGAAAGTAAGCAGGTTTGCAATCCAGTAAGCACTGCTAGGCAGCGCTCATGCCCGGCCAACACGGGAAGTTACTTGGCATGCAAATCACCTCATAAGCAAGTGAATCTCATGCAAATGAGACAGGTACAGCCATCCACCAAGCAGATTGGCAGCCCTGCAGACCCTGTGTCACTGTCAGTAGTGTACATGGAAAACGTCCATGTACAGGACTGTGAAAAGACAAAAGGGGTGGTAAAAATGGAGATGGATGGGCATAAATGATATAGCACACACAGGTATGAGTAAAACTATCCTCTGTGTGTCTCAAAAGTTACAGTAAATATATTAAAATAAATATTTTTTTAATAATCTAGGCATGTTTTTAGTGTACCTCTGTCTGCAAACATGCCTTATATTAAAAAATAAAATAAAAAATGTGGAAAAATTCAAAAATATCATGAGACGGAAATAAATTACAAGACCCTGTGTGCAGTATTTACAGTAGTGCATTGGTGCTGTTGCTAACATGGTAGGGCTTAGAAGCATGTAGTATCCAGGTTGTGAGAATGGATTTCTATGCAAATGAGGTGCAGTTATTGAATAGTATAATGAGGTAATTGTGTCCACAGATCCCCTCTGTGTAGTTAGAGAACCATGATGGTGTCCACAGAGGAGGTAGCTGACATCAGGAGAGGGTGTGTCCAATGAACTGACTAGAACACAGCTGCACCATGCTGAGTGTGCATGTCTGGGGAGGGGGTGTGCATTGATTTGGAAACTTTGTTTAGCTATGGGACACATTTTCACATGTTTGCATGGCATGCCACTGTGCAGAGTGTTGATGTCTGGGGGGGTGTCCACTTACTGCTAAGCTTTGTTTACCTACAAGTCACATGTTTGCATGGCATGCCACTGTGCTGAGTATCTAAAATGCCAATGATGTATTAATTACTGTTGATCCTTGTTTGACTTAAACTAGGGCCATTAAATGAAGTCAGTGATATACTAGGCAGGTAGAATGCATCATAGGTAGCCAATCACACAGGCCACACCTACAGTAGAGCACTATAATGTATGCATTCATCCTACAATCTTATTTTTCCCCCATACTCCGCATCATTGTTGTACAGACCAAGGAATTTTAACTGAAAGAATGCTTGGGGCTGCTGCAGGTCTGCTACATCTCTATGTGCTAGATGCTGAAGACAATGCTGCTGCTGTTGACAATAGGCCAAGGCAGAGAAGGAGAAGAGTGTTCAGGCCCAAGGTAACCTTCCAGGAGCTACATGAGCTGGAGATTGTAGAGCACTACAGGGTGGACAGGGACATACTACAACAACTCACTGAGTTCTGCCACCCTCAGCTCAAACCCAAAGGCAACAGAAGGTAACCCATCCCAGTGGTAACAAAGGTGTGTGTAGCCCTTAGATTCTAGCTACAGGTACTTTCCAAAGACCAACTGAGGACATTATGGAGGGGGTTTACAGGCATCAGCATCCAGGGTACTACACCTGTTAATTGATGCCATGCTACCACATGCCAGTGAGCACATTTTCCCATCAGTCCTGAGGTGAGGGCCAGCAATATGCAACACTTCTACCATGTAGCACCCTACCCTGAGGTACTGGGAATCATAGATTGCACTCATGTACACATCAGTTCTCTACCAGGTGAGGAGGGTAGACTCTACATCAACCATAAAGGGTACAACCACATCAGTTGCCAGGTCGAGTGCAATGTCCAGGGGATTGCCATGAATGTGTGTCCTGGCAGTTATCAAGACTCCCATATCTGGCATGCATCACAGCTGTACCAGATGTTTACTGGGCGACATCCCACATGGCTAGTAACCGAGAAATGCTTGTTACTCACTGGAACTATGGATGATAACACCCATCAGAAATGCACACATACCCACAGAAGAACGCCATAATGAGGCACACGTGCAAACTAGGAACATCATAGGGTCTGGGTTTCTGAAATCATGGTTCCACTGCCTCGATATATCTGATGGAGCCCTGCTGTCAGCCACATGTGCACATATGTTCACAGTATGTGCCATGCTACATAATATGATCCTGTGGAAACAACTGTAGCAGGATCAGCAAAGGGAGGGATACATATCCCCCCACCAGTGCCTGGATCACCACAGCCACAAGGACTCAGAGGAGCCCTTGATGATGTCCCTGTAGGCAGATGTAGACGTGTCCAGTGTGTCCTGGCATTGGCTAAGAGACAATGCATTGAACATTCACTGACAACCTAGGGGCCTACAGATGGACACCTTACTCCTGCTCTCACACATATATTACAATAGTTGATGCCAGGCACCCCACACAACCTGTACCTATCCATTTATTGGCTGTGTACTGCCTGCATCACACAGAGTCACCCCTCAACTACAGTTCTGTCAACTGCTGCATTCACAAGATAAGTCTCTAACCTGCACAATAATTGTAGTGATTACTATAATAACATATTGTATATATGGATCTCCTGCTGTTATGCAAGTAAATATAGTGGGCTATCTGGTCAGATTTAACATCCACATGAGACTACGGATACCCAGGCCAATAATATGTGTTCCTTAATATTTACTAGGCCTCATGGTTGGAATAATCCCGACATCAGGCAAGGGAGATGTTACAGTGGGCACATATGATATGTGGACTACTGTCTTCCCAAGCTGATCATGTGCTGCTCTTCTCCCACCCAAAACACAGCAGTGTACCCATATAACTGCTTTAACAGAAAATCAGCTATGGTATACAGTATCAGTGGGCTAGGTAATCCCAGGGCTGTAACATAGATATCACTCACACATTGTTTGTCTCTCTTCATGCAGTATAACAATGTACATATGTATGATGTCGACTATATGATGAATGACTCCTTTCTGTCAAGCAACCTGTGTGGCTCAGTGGACTAGGGAAGTTAGCATGGGTGATGGCGTTGATGGTTCTAATCTGGAATTACTTTCATCTTTTGCATGTGAGGTAGTATGATGTTGGTGTTTGCTCAGAATGTCAGACCTCTCAACCTCTTAGTGCAAGACATCGGGAGAAAGCCAGAAAGATTGGAGGCACAAAGGCTGAGACATAGGGATGCATTTTAAAGATTGGTCACATAAACCTAGACAGTTGCTGGAATTAAAGGTGTTGCATTATTACATATGTTCTAAAGTGTATATAATGTCTGAAACACAAATGGTTGTCTGTAGTTAGTAGAATGTATTGACGTCAACATTCAGTAAATCACCTGAAGACTGCAAATGTATGAGGGCAGACCAAACATATGAGGCACAACTCTGGATATTCTGTGAAAAAATCAGGTGACTTAAGAGGTATGCAAACTGCCAGTCTGTTGGTGATGTGACATTACCAACCTCAGTCACATATTAATTACAGCAGACAGCTGGGGAATGCCATGGACATTTTGAGTAAAGTGCAGTACTGCAGAAACAGGGGTGGATGTTAATGTCTGTAACATACAAAATCCCAGACTGGAGTACAGGTAGATATTCATAGGTTCATAGGTGTGTACTAGGCTAATGGCCCTGGGGCCTTTACATGCCTAGCACATAGAAGTGCCCTGGCGTTTGGCTAACTTTTAAAGTGACTGCTCTTGAATTTATTGCTAACTTAGAAGTGAATCGTTTAGTTATTAGGTTTGCCTTTACATTGGGACTCCTATCCTCTCCCTCCTCACAATTATTTTCACATATCATATTAACTATGTGTAACGTTGTTTTGCTTACCAGTTGCATAAAACCTGTCTTATTGCATTTGACTCTGATTTGTACCCTGTATGTTAATATTGTAACTTAACATTATCTTTTTATCTTCCTCTCCTCCCTCTAACCCCTCCCCCCCACGACCCCCTGTGTCTTTGCTGGGTTGTATCCCTTTCATCGGACATTGTCTTCTTCTACCACCCTCTACCACCAGAAAAAGAGTATGTCTACCTATCATGCTATATTATTATTTTAACTAAATGGCTACCCCTCCTTACTCTTCATTTCCCCACAGTCTCTCCGGATGGATATTAGTACTGACTTCTGCCTTACACTTTTATTCTCCCCTGTCTACTTTGTGTGCCCGGCTCTCCCCCCCCCCCCCCCCCCCATCCCACCCCACCCAGGGTCCTACATCCTACATTTCCATTTCCACACCTCCTACTACTGCTATCCTATCCAATTCAGTCTCTTCTTCAGTGTTACTTAACTTCCTTCACTACCACTTTACCTAACCACCACACCACCACAACACTATCTCACTAACTAAAACAGCCAACCATTACCCCCCCCCTACCCCCCCCACCTCCCCCCACACACACCTCACTAACCAATTTACACAACCATCTTCACATACAACTATCTTATCTATCACAACACTACTACAACTATCCTTACTACTATTCTTCCTCATTCTTACTACCTACTCTTCTCATTACTACTTAATTAGACTTGATCGCACCTCCAAGAAAGGAGATGGAGTAGCTATCTATATATAACTAACCCTGAAGCTTTCTTCTTGATGAACAACTCTTAAATTACCTCCCTCAAAAACACTACTCCCTGGATGGGTTCTTACAAACTCCCCTCCCAAAGCTACAAAGGCATCCCACAAAAAGAACCAAAAGGTTCTGGTCTACTATCAATCATCTACTTACCCCAGGTAAAATAGTAACACCTAACCCACAGAATCCTAGACCTGATAATACATGGTCAACCATAAACTTCTCCTACACATACTAAACTCACTTGCCTTGGATTTTTCCTCTTAACCTGTTGTTACTATTGATAATAATCTTAACTATGATTGTCATATCAATAACACTATAAAAGCAGTAAATAAAAGATAGGTTCACTGTACTCCTTTCAACTTTTCAAAAAACAACTTCTATTACATCTTAACAACTTCTGGCTCTGCTCACCAATCCAGACTAAATGACTTCTTTCTTCTTCTCTTCAGCCATACCTCCCTATGTAAAATCACTATCTTTGCTATTTCATTGTGCCACCTGTCATTAGTTCCTAGTGCCTCTATCAAGTACAGCCACTGGAGTGATCCCCAGGGTGTACTTTCTATTTCCCATCCATTCATCAAGATTTCTCTAGAAGAGGGCTAATGAGGTGCTCTGCTCAACATGTATGGGAAGTATTTTCCAGAGCATTGGTAGTCTCTGGGTTATGAACCTGTCCTTGCAGCATGTTCTGTTGATTGTGGTAATGAGGTTGAGGTCTCTGGAGCATGTGGTGTGGAGGGATTGGGATTTCTTTAGATGTAGCATTTCTAATAGACCTGGGTCAGACATGGCTTTGTAAGTCAAGCAGAGACCGCCTCTTAGTAGTGTGGCCTGGAGTCACATAATAAGTACCAACTGTCCCACTGGGCATGCCTGTACACTTAGGAAAAATGGGTACACTTCCAATGACCCATCATTGAAATGACCTGCTATGTATAAATTGCCTGTACATACAGACATATACATATCCGTCTGTCAGTTTCTCTCTGTCACATGCATAGTATATCTATTGCTATGTTGTATCAAATAGATACAGATATATATATATATATATATATATATATATATATATATATATATATATATATATATATATATATATATATATATATTAAAGTGATACAAGACTCTCCCCATATACATATCTATATAACACATATACATATCATACACATGCCCAACTACATTTATATATAAATGAATGTTATATACAGAAATATGTGTCTGTGCCCACTATTTCACCTAACAAACTGCAAGCACCCACATATGGCCATACTGGTAACTGCACACACATAGCTAGCATGACAACAGTTATCTCACAGCTAGGATACTAGATGCAGATAACAGTATGAATCAATATCACCCTGCAGGCCACAGATGCTGTTCAACACAAGCCTAGTTTGTGTAATGCACAAGTACTGTGCCTGCAATCACACATGCAACAAACATACCCTGTGGCACATGCAATAATTACTGTGATCTGTATTGTATAAGACTAGATAGGTAGGAGTTGTATTCTCCCTGAAGCCCACTTGGTGCATGTCTGTGTGTGTTAGTACTCCCCTGAAAAACAGTGGATATGCCCCCATGGGCTCTCCACATGCAATGGTTATACACTTTTTTGGCCTGTAATTTGCTGCTGGCTTCCAAACTGCCATCTTCTACAAGGCCTGATGATGTCAACCACCTTAAGACTACCAGCTGACATGATAGTATCAGACATAAGCTGTGGTGCATGTGACAAGTACTGTGATCTATAGTGTATAAGTCAAGATAGGCAGAGTTTCTAATCTTACTCCACCCAACTTGTTGTGCGTGTGTGTATCCATATGGCATATATATGATAACCTTTTATAACTTAGACATAGGTAGGGTTTGCATTAATTTATTTGTAGTTGGTGATGTGCCCCTCCCCCCCAAATGACTAACCACAACAAGGTTTGCTGATTATCAACAAGCATTATATGTTATATACTGATAGTACTAGCAGACATGAGGTGTGCTGCGTGCATCAGTACTGTGATCTGTACTGTGTACCAGTACATAGGTAAGTGTGCTAATCTACATGTAGCCAACTTGCACTATGTGTGTGCCTTGCCGTATACTGTATGCAATGAGTGGAAGTGGTGCTAGCCTAAATGTGGCCAAGCTTGTGCATGAGGCTGTTACAGCGTTTAACATCATGTTAGAGAGCCATAGGACATGTAGACTTGACTAGCATAATGGCCATACAACCATCACAAAGACATCGTTATACCTTTTGGTACAGGATCAGCACATATTACCCCAGTCCAGGAGTGATGCAGGCAGGTGCCATTTGAACCTATGGAACCATGCAAGTATACTGCTGTACCTTGTTAAAGTCACATTTCTGCTGTGATTCCATGCCATCCTGTGCTACCTTATTGCTGCTGTGTGCCAATAGGTTATCCCCTCAGACTCCTGGAACAGAAACATACACGGGTCTGTGACACACCTCTAATTGTATAACAATACTACCAGTACAACATCATACAACATAAGGTACACAAAAGAATGTTGCGTACTCATGACACATGCCAGCATTCAGTATCTATTGCTGACCACTACAAGTGGCATGGCAAAACAATAGGGCATTACACAAGTATATGTCAAGTAATATAGCCACCCTGTGCATCAGATACATAGCTTCATGTCCCTGCATTGATGGGAAGGATGACAGGGATGTGGTGCAGGTATCATAACATGCACAAGGTGTTATGTGGAGGTGCTGGACTCCTAGGCTGGCCCAAAAGGTTGACAGCATGTGTATGAGTCAGGAAGGGGAGCAGGTAAGATGGACCATGGAGAGGTGCCATGTGTTTCTGTAGGTGAGCTTCATGTGACAGTGGGGTGTGAGTGTGTGCATATACACTGTCAACCTCAGTGCTAGACCTACACATGTGAATATTTGACAGCTTTGGATCATACATGGAAGTGTAGACAGTTCACTGTCTCAGGCCTGAAACACGCAAACGAGTTCTGCCAGGATTTGCATTGGCACCACCATGACCTAGGTCAGACGCAGTGCTAGTACCTGATAGTGACTGCTGTATGCTGGAACCATGTCCCTCAGGGGACCACCCAGGACCACAAGCCCATGGCCTGCCACATTGTGGTGTAGACAGCACACTCCCCTCTGTAGTGCTGGATGTACTGCCACTACGGGAGCGTAACTGTGCATGGCCGGGTGGAATCTCAGCATATGGTGTTGCTGACCTACATCTACGGGTCCGATGCCCTACTCCAACCACATGTTCCAGCACCGACAATGTGTGGTCCAAGACATACACTGTCTCAGCACACTATCTGTCCACTGTATCAATGAATGGATCCAGGGTATCTCCAATGTGGTGGAGACAGTCACATGTGTCAGACTTTGGTGCATCCATAACCCTAAGCATACATC
Organism: Protopterus annectens; assembly: GCF_019279795.1. Classification (NCBI taxonomy): domain Eukaryota; kingdom Metazoa; phylum Chordata; order Ceratodontiformes; family Protopteridae; genus Protopterus; species Protopterus annectens. The sequence continues at coordinate 1,378,483,134 of NC_056743.1, forward strand.
TGGTGTTCGATTCAGAATGTGCCTGTGCCTCCATGACTGCCCAAAACATGCAATGGATTACCCATGATGTGACACCTGCAACAGGTGGTGAATGGACAGCAGCCCTCCTATGAGCACCCCTGTCAATCTGTCTCTGTGGGGACCTCACCTGTTCTCTGGCTATGTCCAGTGTTTACACTCACTGAAGCCATAGTTGACACTCTATCCTATTCAGTGTCACCACCCTCTGACTGTCCAGTATCTGCTACCTCTGGGGACTGGCTATGTATGGGCATACTGACTGTGTGCAGTGACAATGGGGGCAGAAGAGGGATGTCAACCTCTGGGACAGATTCACCTCCCCAAACAACTCCACCTGTGCCTCACTGTGGCCACATCGAGATGTGTGGGGGAGAGTTTCCAACCTCCTTAGTCACTTGTGGAAACCAAGACAAAAGCAGTACATTACTAACTGCACTATTATGTATGGAAAATCCACAAAGACTCATAATAATGAGGATCCACAACTGCATAACCAATCTCACATCTTCTGATCTTTGCTGTCATGACTCAGACTGCCTCAAACAAAATACACATTCCACTCAAGCCCTTTATAACAAGCATGTCAGGTAAATCAAGTGAAACTTGGTCAGTATAATTTAGCTATGACACTATATTTGATAAAATAACACTTGAAACCCAGTAGACCTAATTTAACAAATATATAGACACACGTTTCAATGTCTAAGGTATGTACCATCAACCTTTCTATTTTTAGAAGGCATGTTGCATTAATTGCCTCATGTAATCCTGGAGGCTTATTCACTCTTAACTATAACTGTACAAGTGCTTCTGTGTGTTCAACTACAGTGCTGTAGTCACCCACTCTAGGAACCTTAGGTACATGTTCCAGACTGGAACATACCAACAGTCTACTCTGGTCACACTCAACATTAATGGTACATAGGCCATTATTCTGGCCCTTAACTTTAATAGCATATATATGTTCCATAACATTATGGTATCAAGCTTAGCAGAAGCAGGACCATGGCCTAAGACAACACCTGATGGACCTGTAAAAAGGTGAGAGTGAGGTAATTTCAGTACCACCACATATTGCAGCACAAGAAGGTAATACCTGCATATATCTCACATGTACAGTAGCTACTGTGTTACTTGATGTGTTGACAATGAGCATGAGGTACAATACAGCTTAACCCTCCCCCCAAAGCACTTAGAACTGACACCCATGTAAAGATATGTATAACCTGACAGAATGACTGCCACAGTATTACAGTGGTGATCACAGTAAGCTTACCTGCACTCTCGTCTTCTGTGGACACTGTGACACCCACCTCCACAATGTATGGTGTGATGGATGCCTGGGAGCTGTCACGTGTCCCTAGGTTCACCAGCAATTCCTCAGTGGCCATGAGTGGTTCTTCCACTGCAGGCCCTCCACCGGTGATGGCATGATCCTTGGCTAATCCGCTGCTCTTTATCATGCAACATGCACCATGTTGGAAATGCGATGTTGAACCTGCTCATATGCCTTGTTCTAGTGGCCACCAACATTCACCTCCCAGACAAGGTCTGCCCACAATGCAGAACGCTTTTCTCTGTTATGCTCTCCCTGGATAGGAGTATGCGGTGGTGCTGCCTTCATCATTCAAGTATCAGTTCATTCTCCCCATCTGAGGAAGGATCAAGTCTTCTATGATGCATTAGTCCTGAATGACAACAAAAGGAAAACACATTACAGGATCATATACATGGACATCCAGTATGCACAGATACATTAAGAACAAAATGGCCTGCACTATCTGCTGCTTGCTCACACATGTCATACCCCACAGTGTGACAACATACTACATGTGTGGATACAACCAAGATAGTATCATTACCAAGGTATTTCCCTGTGTGCCGTGACAGCTTCTCTGTATGATCATACACCCAAAACTCCAGTCCACTGTGGTGTGTTGCCTAAGGCCAACCACCCAATAATATGTCATAAGAGCACTGCTAGACAAATAGCATTGTGATATTACAACCACTATATAGGGACAGACTGACAACACCAGTGTGCCACACTGACAAAAGACAATGCAACCCTGATGTATTGTACATCCCCTGTAGGTGTAGGTCAGCAGGGTATCACTGACATATCATTACTGCAGGTCTAAGACTGCTTACTACTGCAGTATCTATTCCGCATAACTCTTATCTTCCCATCTGCATCCTGTTATACATAAAAAACAGTTACATATTTGCTAGACTGCAGTACTCCTTTGTTGAAGTGCGTGCCTGGTAAAGTTTCACTAAAGCGTGTTCTGTGTGAGAAAGGTCTCATACAAACTGTTTCCCCCATAGCCAGCTGCTTGCAGTTGTATCATGCTGCTCATTAGCAGGTAATTGCCTGTAAACCAATCTGTGGCTCTGATAAGCTAATTGCAGCATAAACAGCTGAATTGCACTATCATTAGACAATGACGTGCAACCCGTGTGCAATATATAAAGGCTTCATTTAGACCAGGGCACCTTCCTTAGCTGTTGAGATGGACATTACTGGGGTGAGGAAACTACATCATCGCAGAGAGTAGGTCTGTAGAAGAACCCTTCACATAGATCTGTGTGTACTCCAGGCTGAAGCTGCTGTTGCAGGTTAAAGACATAGGTAGAAGGTGTGAACACTTTACAGGACAACAAGCTGTAGGTCTACCTCTGTCACCTGTGTCAGCCATGTTGTAGAGGCAGAGCCAGGGTGGGGATACCTTTTACACTCCAAGTATGGCATGTGTTTACGATACATATGTTAGGCAACTGTGTCAGTAACAGAGTACTAGGTGGTATATAATTATGCTACACGGATATGTGAACTGTGTCCCTACCTGCATGCCTGTGACTTCCACCTCTGAAAAGCACGTATTGCACTTGCAGTGCTTTGTGTGGATGAAGAGTACATGAGTAATTCATTACTTGCTGTCTTCATAATAATGTACTTGAAATGCAACACAACACTGGGTGTGAACCTAGGACTGTGTGTGGCAAAGTGTACTGTATACAACCCCTTTAACAGACTGAGCTACTGAGTCACTGCTAAAGCAGGTGCATTTATAAGCTTTATGTGCAGAGATACAGGCTGTGACAAACATTGTTGACATCCATCAGTATGTGCATGGCTTTATATGGCTGTATTTCTGCACCAGGGTCCCAGTGGTACATCTGTTTTGCATTGGTGCCTTAGTGGTACATGCACTTTGCATTGGTGCCTTAGCAGGTGTCTTTTTACATGTTGCTGCTAAAAGGGCACATTTACCTGCTATTAAAGTCTTCACTTACATCGATAATCATGTCTGTGGCTGTCTAGTGGTATACTATTACACCAAAGTCCAAGGTACCCACCCATTTTTTCCATTACTTTTTATTCAGTTTGCATGGTGTGGAGCAGCACTCAGCTCTGCTGAAACATGCCTAATGATGCAGTGTAGTTGTGATGGGCCTGGGTTAAATACATGACAGTGGTGTTTATTTTGTACACATGTCTTACAATGTGATAAACACATACATTCATTATAGCTCTATATAGCTGAGCTAAGCATAGCTGTGCGATATACTAAAAAAATGAAAAGAAAAAGGGGAGATAGGAAAGTGGTGAAATGGTGGAAGCAGAGGTAAAAACATAGTGAAAGGCAGGTGGGAATGTGTAGGAAGGGTGTAGGAAAGAACCATAGCTATCCATTTCTTCAACAAAACAACTGTGCATTTTAAAAGATTTGTATCTGAATTTAGACTGTCACCCCCAGAGAGAGGGGTGATGACAATGTAAGTACATTGTCAAGACAATTGGACTAAATGAAATATGTCCAGTGGACATGTCTGCAAAATGGAGAAATATGTATGGGACAATATATATTTATTTTTTGGGACTGGTGTGCATTTTTTTAAGGTGAGAGTGGAATGTTGGGGAAGGAACATAGGTAGATTTTGGGGAGGTAAGGTGGGTAGGTGAGTATGCATTTTCCAACAGACAAGACAGCAGACAGGGCCACTGTGTGACACGAGGGGAGTGAACACCTTGGATAGGGAGAGTGTTGGTGAATCTGAGTCTGATGTGTCTCCAGACAGCAGCAGCACAGCTCACATACCCAACAATGAGATTGTTGACACTGCTTTTTCACTGTCCAAGGGTGGCTGTGCTGGAGGCTGGGCACCAGGATGAGGCTGCCCCACCAGATTGGCCAGCATGCCTCAATGCGGCACAGGTGCTGGTCATAGCCAAGGTGGACTATCCTGTGCACCAGGACCTGTAGCTCATCCTAGATGACTACTCTCCTTATGCTGCTGCTCTCAGAGGGAGGACTGGACACATCTCGTGAGGTGGTACTACCCGACACTGCACATAATGCATGGGCAGCAGAGGGGGCACCACTGGTCTGGGTCCCAGACATGCCGGGACCTGGTGCCATGGCCAGTTGATGCAAGGTAAGGGATCAGCCGGAACCAGCTTACCTTGACATGCTGTGGTATATGAGGTATAGCAATAAGTTACAGTTAGTAATAACCAAACCATTGTTAGCATTAACAGAATGGAACATTGTATTTATTAATCCAAATAGATGTTAATGTATATTATTTGCAGCACAACATTATGTAACATAACATTCAATATGGTAACAGCATGCCAGTGTGAAGTAAACCATAACACCAACACAACTGTTAATTTAACAGCATACGTTAATAGTGCATCATAATAACACAAAACAATAATCAACCACAATTTTCCAAAATATAGATAGTTTACCAAATTATGTTAATATTAAATCACAGTAATACATAACAGTAATGCATACATTAAGATAAGGTGTGTGGAGAGAGAGACAAACATTCCATTAGTGACATTGCAGATGATATCCCTGACAACACTGATAATACATACTACTTCAGGTGTGTACTGCCAGTTATAATTACAGTGACTACAATTCAGCTATAGGTTTTGTAGCACATGCATACCTCTAAAGCTGATAGCATGTGACATTAAGGGCCAAGCACTAACAAATGCAGGTACACAACTATACATAATGGTTTCACATAATGTGGACTTATATAACTACCAGGATGTTCTGTAAATGGATTTGGTAATGCATTGCATTCCAGGTCATAATATATCTGGTAATCATGTAACAGATGGATTAGTCAGTTTTATTTACTTTATGATAAATTGTGACACTTGAGAGGCATGTTTGTGTACAGTAAGTAAACTAGACAAACACCATGACTTAGTGGACAGGCATGGGAGCAGAACCCAATAGCTGTGACTGCAGGGGGCATCTGCAAATAATTTAATAATTGACTGTAGGAGCATAGTGCAGGCATGCAAAGGATACAGCCATACTAGGATTCCACCTATTTATTTATGAATTAACAATGCTGATGAACACATTCTTAGTATTGATTGTAACATTCTGTGAGATCTAAACACAATATCTGCACATAATATGGGCTAACTCACCCAATACTTTTTTGTGTTCCTGGGGAGAGAGAAACTTTGAGCATTACATGACTGATACTAAAATGTAGTACTACATACCACTGGATTCAAACCCAGGACTGTGTATGGCAAAATGTACTGTATACAAGCAATTTAACAGATTGAGCTACTAAGTCACTGCTGACTTCTGGGTGACTGATACTTACCTGTAGATCACCTGGGAACATGCTATGAATTGAGCAATGCAAGTTACAGGACATTCCTCTAACATTCTAGTACTGTTACAGTGTTATACTTGACTGAAGTGACAATAGAACACACATGCATGGAATACAACCATACCGCATATATTAATATAGCTTTATTTTACATTCAACAATGTCGGTGAACACATTTTATTGTTTTTTGTTTGAAAAATCTGTAAAGTCCACACACAATATCTGGCCATGGAGTGGACTACTTCACCCATATACTTTATTACCTGAAGTTAACCAATACAGTTTGGAGGCCATTATATTTGCATTCTACAGCTATTAAAGTGTTATATTTGACTGCAGTGACCTTACCTTACAGACTCAATGCATACAGCTCTACTGCAATGCTTATGACAACACAGTCCTGATGTACACCATTTTGCTAATTATTTGTATTGTTTCTTGTTTATATTGGACTACAGTTGTTATTTATTTATTTATTGCACTACAGCTCTAATTCCATATTTATTGCACTACAGATTTTCTTGTATATACTTTATTGCAGTTAATGCTTTACTCTTTCGTGCCTGTTGTACTACAGTTTGCAGAATACATCCATACTCACCATAATCACAGTGGAACCTGGCCAGGTTCCTGGCATGGGACTCAACATTGCAAGTCCTCTCTGCTGCAGCTGTTGGGAGAGAAGCACACTATTTTAGATACCAGTTTTTCAGACATTCAGCTTGCATTTTGTTAAGAAAGCAGAAAACATGCTTACATACTTGTGGGGCATTCCCTGCCCTCATTTCTTGGACCCAGGTGTCCAAGGTTCCTCTATTTCTTCTTTTCAGGTTGTCATGGTGGTGATAACACTGCACACCTATGCAGGGGATACCAGTAACACTAATGAGTTCTCTAGCTGACTGGTCCCAGGCCTCTGCCTTACACTCCGAGCCCTGGAAACTGCCCTGCAGCAGCCTAGCATCATGATTTTTTACAAGAAGCCAAACCATGACCCTGGACTTCTGGATGCCTCACCTCTACACCCAAAAGTGCACACCTTCATCAACACCACCAGCTATGCCAAGAGTTGATTGAACTCCATTGAATGCTGCAGAATTCCTCCCTATTGCACTTAATATAGGCTGTTTTTATGCCCTTACACATCATTTAGCAACATTCAAAAGAGGGCCATGATGCTTAGCATCACACAAACCAGCTAAACAGAAGTGAGTAGCACAAAGACTTGCGCAACCATGGTTTTAGCAAAGTTTAGCACCATGCAAGCATTAGCAGCAATTAACACATTTATGCCATGCTTATCATGCTTGGATATGCTCAGCAGAGTGCAGCAGTGCAATATTTTACAATTTTGTTTTTGAATTATACAAGAATATTTGCATCACATTGCAGACATGATCTGCCAGTTATGGATTTGAACCCTGGACTTATTACACATATAGCTGGAACTCTACCCATTTAGCTACTTGGATATTATGAAAATTAGTATACCTTCAGATATATTACTGAGCTACCTGCTAACATTGCTTAGCAGTACGCCACACCATGAACATGCATAAACACACGTAAACAAGCCTGGAAATAAATAATTAAATACATCCGGTTTCTATTTTTAGATGTCTGGCAGGTGTCAGCTATGTATGTATGAGCTCTGCTCGGCACCCTTCCATACAAACTGGAATTTAAAACAAAATTTAAAAAGACAAATAAATGTAATTATGATTATTAACTACATCCTGTTTCTAATTTTAAATGTCTGGTCGGTATCAGCTGTCTATATGTGAGCACAGCTTGACATTGCTGCACTCTGCACTGTGCAAACATGCAGTCAAAAAAATATAAATAAAAAAGGAGAATCGTAACACATAATAAAAATGATGTATTACACATCTGACACACTTCACAAAATTAATATAGTGGTGTAGACAGTTGCAGTGAGCCTTACTCATCTGCAGCCATGGTTAGCCACTACATCTCTCCCTACAATGATTCAATATCCATGTTCCTTGGCTCTCCCTCAGCAGTGCACCATCATTAATATGAATGATGCGCTGTTGAGGGGGAACCACGGCTGTGTACATGGATGCATTCTGTGAGGCTCAATACTGTGCCTATATGGATTGTATTAAATTCTGTCATCCTCTATAAAGTGCACTCTGACACTGCTAAAATTAAATTTCTGAGGTGGTGATAGTGTTATGTGCTGATTTCTCTAGCTTTTGTAAATAGATAGAGGTTCTAATTTCACAGCAGTCAATTTGGGTGTGTGTGTGTGCAGACTCATATCATCTTAAGCCTTCCTGCTGATGTTTTCCTTTAACTATCAGTCTGGAGACAATTATACAGTGGGATGCGAGTCCACTGCTATGTCAGACATTCTTTCCAAAATCATCTTCTCAGCTTACACTAATATCATCCTCTCTATGTGAACTCTGGCACTGTTAAAAGTCAGCTTCATCCATGACACTAGCATTAAGTAATGTGTTCCATAGCTTGTGTAACTACATAGGTAGGGGTCTCATCTCACAGCAGTCAATGTGTGTGTGTGTGTGTGTGTGTGTGTGTGTGTGTGTGTGTGTATGTCTCTTCTACTCAACATTCTGAAATACAGTTGCATGTCTGTTTCCTTTCTGTAACATGAATTCCTGATAACTTATTTGCCTTAGGTTACCAACATGTATTTATAAGCAGAGTTACTAAAATCTTGCATTTTGTATTACTAGCGACTATATGTATTTGCTCAAGAATTTACCGCTAATGTGTTAGGGTTTGCACTACTAGCCTAGTAATCATAAACTGGTAGCAGCTTTTAAATTGTCTAGCAACTGTATTTCTAGATATTACAACTATTTGAACAAGAAGTTGAATCATTAGCAACTGTGATGTTCTGACTAGTAGCTGACTCCATTGTCGAGTGTTGAAATACTAGCGACTGCATTTACTTGCTCAAGAAGCATCCGCTAAATGTGTTAGCGATTGAATCAGTAAGCGACTGTAATTTTGAACTAGCAGCAGTCTCTACTAATCTCAGACAGTGCTTATTTTTATTGTGTTACAAGATACCTGCTCCTAAGTCCTGGTGACAATGATTATTTCCTATTATTTCTCTGCTCTCTAATGCACCTTCTGGCTCCCTCCATTTTTTCTTAGGTGGCTTCCTCGTGTACCAGCCCCATAGTACTCTGAATAAAAGGAATTACCCCTCCAGCCGAAACCATCGGAAGAAGCTGCCCTTTAATACTTAAAATAAGGTGGTAAAATAGTGATATTAGCCCAGGCTGGAAGCTGCTGTGAAGGATCCACGACTGCCTTTGTTTTAGGGAATCAATTAGCTGCTACCTAATATTACTTGTCTAAGAAGTTCTTCTCTTGGAGTATTATAACTCTACAAAACAAAATTAAACTTGCAATTTGGTATAACTCTAAGAAAATTGGACTCATACAAACAGAAAACAAAAAAATGATATACATTTCCTTACATAATCTGGCGATATACCCAGCTGAGTTACTCCGCTAGGTTATAGTAGGGACTGTGTAGCCCCGCTCGTTAGCCCTTCTCTCAGGCTCTCTTCGCTCCCCCCCCTGCCCCCATATCCCCCACTACCTCTACATTTATAACCATAAAACCACACCTACCAGGTTTTGCTCCAATCATAGTTGCCTTCTACTTAATTACACTATATCACAGGTGACCCCTCTTACCCTATGAATATCCATCCCTGACTCATTTGTCACACCCTCATTGCCTAGTCTTCCACTTACTATCCACACCCGACTCATCTTTCACTCCCTCAGAGCCTTAGCTCTCTATTCGCTCACTATTACCTGCAAGTGCTTCCTTGTGAACCATCTACTACAATTCTCTAGAGATGTGGTACTGCATACTAGCACCAATCCTAATAACCTCCTATCTTACAACTCTGTATGAAACCCAAACTCTCTCAGGGATCACAGTTCCCAGGGCCGGGTCCAACGGCCCTGAACTTACTCTTTTAAACTTTTATCATATTCAAGGTACTTGGACTAATACAACTTATTGCACTATTCTTCCATACCCCTATACTTCAAATAATATTAACCTTAAACAAAAGAACTCCTACATAATAGTGAATAAATTCCTGAAACTCATCTCCAAACTAAGACAAAACTTGCTAAGACATGGGGACATACATCCTAACCCTGGTCCTGCCAATATTCTCCAAAACTCATCCATTTCCAAGGACCACTTAGCCTATCCCTTATTGGCTCGCCCTACAAATTCCCTTTTCATCTGCCATCTGAACATTAGAAGTATTAACAATAAGGTACATGAACTTCATGCAGTCATGGCTGACCTCTCCCCTGATATCCTGTGCCTAACTGAAACTTGGTTAAAACCATCCACTTTGGACAACGAAATACTTATCCCTGGGTACAACATACATAGGAGAGACCGAAACTCTAGAAAAGGAGGTGGGGTAGCCATTCTCTATAAATCTGATCTAACTGTCTCTATCGATGTCACTCAACCACCTCAGATTAACAATGCGGAGATCCTTATTTCCAAGCTACAAATCAACGTAACTAAGTTTATCTATATAATCTGTGTGTATATTCCCCCAGGTAAGAACATAGATACTCTTGAAGCTACCCTGCACTGGCTATCGAGTCACTTCCCTCAAGAAACCATAGTTCTTGGGGACTTTAATATAGACTGGACTTCCTGCTCCTCTCAAGCCCCTTCCACTCAAATAAACCTATACTCCTTCACTCAAATGATTAACTCTCCTACCAGGATAGACAAATCTAACCAAAGAGAGTATACTGGATTGGATGCTTATTAATAGTGATCCCAACCAATATACTTCTGGCACCCTCCCAGATAGCCTTAGTGATCACCATCTCACTTACATAATTAAGCACAAAATTACTATCCCAAAGAACTCCACACTAAGATCTGTCAGAAATAAAAAACAATTCGACCCCACCAAATTTCAACTAGAACTAAATTCCTGTAACTGGACAATACTTAAATATCTACCATTAGATGAAGCAGTTCAGTATTTCAACACAAAATTCCTAGAGATTCTTAACTATCATGCCCCATTCGCTCAAAAACAACTAAGTCAGGATGTCCCTGGCTCTCTAAAGAAACCAGGCAGAAAATGCATCTCAGAAATAAGGCATGGTCTGTTTGACTAAAACTCCTCTTGATCTTACTACCTATAGACAACTTAGGAATGAAACCAAAAGACTAATTTTACTTGATAAAAGGCACTACTATTGGAAACTGCAAACTGAACATCAAAACTGTCCACAAAAATTCTGGGCCGGGTTAAATAATCTTCTTCACCCTGGTCGCTCTACCACCCCTGTCCCTGCCACACTCATAGACAAACCATCGAACTTCATCTCTAACAGCTTTAATTGCTTCTTCACGGAGACAATTCAAACCCTCTCCAATCAACTGCCACATAACTCTCATACTCCTGATACTCCCTCCAATAAAAACACTCCCCCATTTACCTTTCAACCTGTAGCAACCTCATTTATTCGTAAATTAATCAAAAAACTTAAACCCACCACTCTGTCAGCTGATCAACTTCCAGCTGAATATCTACAAAAAGCAGCTGAAGCGATTGCCTTCCCAGTGTCAATACTCATCAATTGCACCCTTGCAGAGGCCAAAATCCCTGACATCTGGAAGGTATCCTATGTAATTCCTCTCCATAAAGGAGGCACTTCCACAGACCTCTCCAATTACAGGCCCATCTCTATACTCTCCCCCATATCTAAAATAATGGAAAAATGTGTGCAAAAACAGGCTATGGAACACCTACTTGCCAATCACCTACTGGCCGACACTCAGCATGGTTTCAGACCTCTCCATAGTACCACCTCTGCCCTTCTTGCCTTCTCCAATACCATCAACACCCATCGCAATAACAATATTATCTCCTCAGCTGTATTCTTGGATCTATCCAAAGCCTTTGATATGGTGGACCACAAACTACTAATTGATACTCTACACTCATTTGGTCTAGATACTACTTCTATTCAATGGTTTAGTTCCTATCTAAATGGTAGAAAACAAGCAGTACAATGGCAGAATAAACTATCTAACTTACTTCCCAATACTCTGGGAGTCCCTCAAGGATCAATTTTAGGACCACTACTTTTCTCGATTTTCATTAATGATCTACACACAGTTGTATCAAATGCCAGTTGCCTTCAATACGCTGATGATTCTACGCTGATTTGCACTGGTACAACCCCTATAGAGCTACAAATTATGACCCAAACCACTTTCAGTAAAATAGAAAACTGGCTCTCTAGTCGCCTGATACTTAATCCAAAAACTAAAATGTTGCTGTTCTCACCGACACAAAGGTCAAGCCCCTTTAATTTTACGATCCAATCAAAGGATGGGACTATTATATCTCCGGATCCCTCGACAAAATTACTAGGGGTAACTATAGACAACAACCTGAAATTCGACATTCATGTAAACTTAATGATTAAATCCATCAATAAAAAACTAGGCTCGCTATATAGAATAAATAGATTCCTGACCCCCCAAGCTAAATCTGCCATTGCCCAAACCCATCTTCTCTCCACACTCTTGTACGCATCCCCCTTACTACAGAATATTAATAAAACAGTCATGAACAAACTCACCATTTGCTATAATCATATTGCTAGGTTTGTTACCGGATTACCATACAGAACCCATCACTGCACCAATTTAACCCAGCTTAACTGGCTTGAGTTACCAAAACATATTTCGTATAACCTTCTAGTCCTTGCCCACAAAATAATTTATAACCCTGACTACCCTCCCTCACTGAAAACAGTTATCTCCCTATGCAATAACCCTAGAACTTTGAGGTCATCCTGCGCCTCCTCATCCAAACTTGCAAAACTAATAACATGGCGGAGATTCTCTTCTAACCAACTCAGTAGGGAGAATTTGGAACAAACTTCCCCCTGATATTACCTCACTCTCCTCCTTAAGTCTATTTAAGACCAAACTAAAACTACATCTACGATCAACACGTACCTGCTACTGTCTTAATCCGGGCTAGCTATCTCTCTCTACTTACATTGTTTCCCAGTCTTGGGGCTTCAGGGATATCTACTGAATCATAGAATGAATATATTATAATTACTAACCTTACATTGATTTGATTATTGAAAACTAAACCTTACCTGTATTACTTAACTAATATTTGTTTTTTTTTTTTCTGTGACTTGATGTATTGTTTTGTCTGGAGCTTTTCTCCCCGGGCCTCCGCTGAAAATGGACATGTATCCAGTCGGATCCTCCCGGTTAACAAATGTAAAATAAAATAAATAAAATAAACTTTAGCAAATGGATCTCACAGAATTATAACATGGGTTTGCACCTGAATTTCTTAACAGTATATTTTACCTGCAACACTATGAGAGTGTCATCCTCTATAAAGTGCACTTTGAGACTCTTAAAATCAAAGTTCTGAGGTAGTCATACTGTGTATTTATGTATGTGTAGACTCATGTCAGCATAAGCCTACCTACTGCTATCTTCCTTCAACTATCAGGGTGGAGACAATTTTACACCAGGATGGGATCCCACAACTATGTCAGATGCACCTCCCAACATTTTCTTCTCAGCATACACTGATGATGTCATCCTCTATAAAGTGCACTCTGACAGAGTGTAAGTTAAACTCTTACAGTGGCACTAGTCTTAAGTTGTATGGAATACCTAGGTAGGTATGTTGCTTGAATCTGACTCCAGTCAGCTGGGGTGTGTGTGTGGTTTGGTGGCATGTTAGTCATTGTAAGATGTTTTGTATCTGTTCTAATTTGACTCCCACTCAGGAGATCCTTTAACATAGCTCCCTGAATCTAACATCCTCTTTCCACTCTGTCCACATAACATCTTTTCTTCAGAACATCAAGGATGTCATTATCTCAAAGATGCATACACACATATTGTGAACCAGAGCACCTCCATGATGCTCTGCAAGCCATCTGCAGACCACTGGCTGTGTAATTGCTAATTCTGTCATGGAGGTCATGCACATTACATATGAACAGAGGCAATCTGTATTAAAACAAACATACACAAACATAGGCACGCACCACTACTATCTTTCCATACCTAGAGATAGTTATTTGAGTTAAAGGGAATAATAGTAGCTAGGCTTGTATGGGCTCTTGGCTGTTAGCCTAGTAATCTTCTATGACTCTGTCAACATTGCACATCGATGTTGTTATCACCCACATGTGCTATGTTAATGTGTGGATGTTCTGTACTTCTTCAGTAGTGTATTCCAGTCTGTGATTTGCACTACTTTATGTCCACTGCTGCCATTTGGTTACACGTTCCTTGCATAACAGTTGTAGTAATATGCCTCCTGAGGACTGGGAATGATGCTATGTATATCATTGCCTTACTAAGGTATATGTTCTGATAGTGGTGTATTTCCATATTCTACACAATTCTCAGTCAACCATCACTAAAACAGCTGTTGCTATATGGGACAGGTGTGCATGTGTACTCCTTCTATCTGGAAATGTTATCTGACATAGAGCAGTTCTGTGTCATAGTGATTACATGGGCACATATGACTGGGTTCATCTGCATGTTATAATACTGTTATATACACAAACATATGACATGTTGAGAGTCACTTGCAACTTTGTCAAATTCATCATATGCTCTATTGTGTTGGTTTTCACAAGGATTATGCAGGTGGTCCCCAGCAGCACTATGTGATTGTCACCATTTGTGTCATTAACTGTTCTGCATGAACCGCATCCACCTCAGTTGTAATGTGGCCATATATGGTGTCAGGACCATCATGCACACATTTCCTCTGATAAACATACATGTATATGATGTACAACTGATGTAATGAAGTGAAATAAGTAGAATTCTACAACTATATTAACAGTTCCACTGTGTTCCATTTGATTCATACCAAATGTTTTATTTGGAGGTTATGTAGGTTCATAGGTTAGTACTAGGCTAACTGCCCCAACTTGTGTTTGTAAGGCAAACACCGTACAGCTTGAAGTCTAATTGTAGCATAGATACAGCTATAGTGTGACTGCACTCTGTCACAAAAGTACCACTACATCACATCAGTATCACAACTTAATAGTTTGCATGAACACATATGGAGGTATGTTAGGATTTCATTACAGTATAACATTATCACTAGCAATGTCAGGGGGACAGTGACTGTGTAACACATGTGGAGATTTGACATGTACTTGTAGACTGCACTCCATGTATTGTTTGGTATGTGTACAATATTACAGTGACAGTTTCCTCAATCATTGACACTTGACTTTGCACTGCTGTAATTTTTCTGCACAAGGGCATAGTTGATGCATTGGCATCAGTCTCACATACTGCTCTACCATTCATTATCACAGATAACTTCTTAATTCACACATCAGTTGCAGATGCTTCAGACAATATCCATTGCTATGACATGTGGCAGACGCAAGAAATATCCAGCTATGTGTAGGGGATCCAGTCAATATAGTGTGTTTTTGTATGTGTTGCTACCTGCTGCATGGTGGATGCCTGCATCAGGCATGGATGCTTTAGTCAAGTGTATCCAATTGGCATAGTGAGCTCCCACATCTGGTAGGCCATGCAAAACTATTCACTGGGATGCAAACCTATTAGGATTTGATAGTGCAGACTTCCCTTCAAGTTGTTCTACTAGATGCTTGTGTGATATGTCTTTCTCTGTTACACCCAGTAAATACATAGCTTGGTGACAATATTGTTGGCATGGGTTTGATTATTTCAAGAGGAGATTGTGGCTTTTGTATAATTCAGACCTCTCAAATCTCAAGGATTGTCCCTAATTTCAACTTCAGGTTCCACACTCTCCATAGCTCTGAACCTTTTAACACTAAAAATCTGGACCAATACAAAAATAATGTGGCGGGGGGGGGGGCAAAGCCCCCAAAATAGGGGCATATTTTAAATTCTGTTCTTATAAACTTATCAAGTTGGTGGAATAAAGAGTTTTGTGTTATCATGCATTTTTGGAAGGAAATAAAGTCTGAAACTCAAATGTCTACCATTATTTAATGAATTCAGTCCTTACTGATTTGCCACACAAATCCAGAAAAAAACATGTTTTATGAGGAACAGACCAAAAATATAAGGAAAAATCTTGGCATTCTGCAAGAAAACTGGACAGCTGAGAGGTATGATACTGTCCCTCTTAACTCCACCAAAAAGTGGTCAGTTTTGGTGTTGGGGCAGTGAATTCCCCTTATAAAATAGTGACAGTCATTATATTTGTACACATTTGTTACTGCAAAACATGTATAATAACTTACAGTCACATATTCTGTCAATGTTGCAGGTTAATGGTTATAATATTTTATAAGTGGCCATGACTGTACCTGTTTCTTTCTACATTTGTCCAAGAGTCTGTTGCTATTTGCCCCTGACTGGTTGTGAGCTATAGTGATATGTCAGTCACATTCAAGCACGTCATTTTGCAGATGTTCACAGTATGCACATATACCCCCTGTTGTATATAATGTCCTTGCTAAGTGTCCTGTCTAGTGAGCATGTCAGTGATGTTTATATTATTACCATTCACATCCATTGACATGTAAGCTTGTGTGACCATCACATATTTACTGTCATGTGTGTTTATGTTTTAATACTCTTGCTCAGGAGCTATAAATAGCAGTACATACTGTGCTGTTTACATATGTGCATAATGTTATGCTACTGACTTGTCTTGGAAGTGTACATAGACTGATGTAACCTATTGTGCGGACAGTTCCATATTTTCCATGACTTCTTCCTCTTTATTCATTCCTATCATTCATGTCTGTGCAGATTTTAATCAGCACATCTCCTCTGACCAGTGTACCTTGTAATTGCCCTTGCCATTTACCCTCTCCCTCCATTATTTTGTTCTGCAAATAGTTGTTTTAATGTACATGGCACTCAGTATATTTTTCTTTACCGTGTTGCTACTGCTGTTATTTTAGTATTTTCATCCCTGGTAATTATGGTTGCCTGCGCAATCTCGCTAAGTGAGTTTGACTGTAGGCAAACTTGAATGCTTCTTCTTTCTATACCCCTGCTGCTCTGGATGGTTTTCTGGCCTGGCCACAAAACCTTGCTTGTAGCCATGTAAGCTCAATGAGCAGCAGGAATATGCAATTAGCTCTGCTGCTCATTGCTCTAGCAGGTAAACTCCATGTAGGCTTTGCGTGAAGCCTACACAGAGTTTATTGAATCCCTGGGACTGTTTGTTCATCTCTGCTCTAGCAGTGATCTGTTTCACAAGTGTTTTCTTTTTCAGGATCTTTAAACCATAAGGATGACTTTAGAAAACTAAGTTAAATGGTCCATCATAAAAAGCGTGTAGCCTTTTTTCCTGTATTACTCAAAATTTTAGTAGCTAGCTTCAAAGTCAGTTTTTTTTTCTTAAGTGTAAATGACCCTGGAATTAAAACACATGCTCGTCATATTGGCAGTGACACTGCTATATTTATCTTCTGGGTGAGATGCAATCCAGAGCTTATTATCAATTAATAATGTCACAACTCAGATTTCGAACAGCCGGTACTTAGTAATCCTGCCCACTGTCAAAGTATGACCTGCATAGTCATAGACAGTTGTTTTAATGGCTATGTAACATAACAAGTGCAAATGTTGAGCATAGAATGCATGCATGCCTCAGCACACCCATACATATACAAAAGCAACAAGAGAACAGAAAATTGGCTACAGTGTTAAAGGGTTCACTAGACACTTTAAATCTATTTTTGACTAGTTGAAGAGGTTGGTAGGGAAACAAAGGACAACAGGAAAAAAGGAGGGGGGAAGCAAGCAGAGAGAAGCACCCAATGGAAACAGATCAAGAATTTCTTCTGTGCCTGGAAAGGTGATGCATCCTCCTGCAGTGTAGAAGACCATTCTCATTGATAGCTTTCTGAGCTGTGGATAAAAACATATCATTAATTTAAATTATCTACAGGTAATATGAAAAACAAGAAATCTACAAAAAGTACAGATAATGCTTTACTACATCTCAGGTGCCCTCAGCCTGAACTTTTTTTACCACTAAATAA
The DNA here is from genome assembly GCF_019279795.1 of Protopterus annectens. NCBI lineage: Eukaryota > Metazoa > Chordata > Ceratodontiformes > Protopteridae > Protopterus > Protopterus annectens. Next base: position 1,378,500,912 of record NC_056743.1, read on the forward strand.
GAAGGTCTGGGTGGCAACTCCACAGGTGACATCAATAATATCCTAGAGAGATAGTGCCACCATATACTGGGGACCTTTCTGAAAATTTCTAAGCAGGATCTGCCAATAGTCCTTCCGTGATAAGTAAAGAAAGATTTTAAATTTCAAAGAGTACCACCAGGGTGCCCTGCGAAAGACAATGTCATTGGGAAAAAAAATGGCCCGTCGTCTTATACTAGAGACGACTGTCTGGCATCTCAAGGTCATGTCCATTTTGCATATTGCCATTTGCCACAAAACACAGGAAAATTCAGCAATGTGACTGAGATTGGGGGGTGGGGGGTGGCATGATCTGTGACAATATTACCGTGTTTAAACTGGGGCAGTAAATTGTGAGATGATATAGAAAATGTAAGCTATGTTAGTTTGCAGTTGAATGCTGAAAATGTTGAGCTACATTACTCTTTAGCATCTCCATTAGCTAAAGATAAGTAATATAAAAGGAATCAACTATTTTTATCTTACTGACCCACACATGCATGCTCAATACCAAGTGCTCATGAGAGCTCACAACACAGTCGTATTCTTTTCACGCAACCATGCTTCCAGCAACAACACATAGATTGAACAATTCAGAAAGATTCATGAGATGGGCCCTCATTTGCCTAATCTTCATGCTCAGAGGCTGAAATCTGCATAATATAAATTGTAGGTGTCTGCATCCATTGTTATTATGGTGTGGAAGAAAACATGAAGTATCACTACTACAACTCATTACAACTTTATTTCTGAAGGAGGAAAAGTGCATCACTGTTTGCTGAAAATTGTTTCAATCAATAGAAGTTTTGGTTTTGCTGTAGTCACTCCTAAATATGCTCTTGCCACAGATAACTTGATGTTTTCAAAGGTTTACTACACATTCTAACCTACTGCTGTATTACTATGGGAATGCAAGACAGGTGTTATAAATGTAATGGGACTGATAGTATCAGAGCAGTCCGTTTAGGGAATCTGCAAGTCAGCATTTAAAAATGCTATGCTGAAAAGTGTGTGACTTTGTACAGTGACATTCTACTGTGTGGAAGAGGAACTTGTGTATGCGTCAGGACTGTGGTCTGCTATTGTTGTAGGACTGCTGTTTAGTATACCTGTGAGTGCTGCTCATACATGTATAACAAGCATAAGTAAGGGCAACCAGGAAGTATATGCTGAATAAGCTGTGCTTCCTGGCCTTGAATGCTGACTTTTTGTAAGGAGGGAATTGGGAGTAGAAACAATTAGGGCATTGGGAGCAGGAACAATTATACAAAGCAGTATCATAACACAACATTTTTTGCAGCTCAAATCATGATGCATATTGGAAGGCAATGCACAGCTAATGATTTCATTGACATCTGGAGTGTGCCATGATGGCTGTGCTTGTCTACAAGTGGGGCATTTTGTATATACAGGATAAGTTTACCTGCTGGTTTACAGTCTGTTGGTCAATGTTTGGGGAAAGGAATTGGTTAATGGGATGGGCATGCTGATAGGGTCAATGCCTTTGGCTGTGCCGTATAGTCAAGTATACCAATTTGGCAACCTGTCATGTTTATATAATGGCATGATAGTGACACAACCTGCCTACTGTACTGCAGATAAAGTCATATGAGTGGTGGTATTTGCACTGTATATTCTTTTTGTGCACAGCCTTATGCCTAATAAAAGAAATGCATGGTCTCTGGTTGATACTTTCACTGAGATACTTATGCATCTCTCAGACTGCCAGTCTGATTCTCCCGGATCCTCTAGCTCAACACCTTCAAGAGATGCAGTGGCCAAAGAGCCTCACATATCTGAACAGACCATTCCTCTGATGGAGTCAGTCAGGAAGGGAAGACTGTGCATTATACTGTATGAAGGTGAAGGCATACATCAGATGTTCATGATGGAAGGCAGTGGATCACTAATTGAGGTCAGACCTATGGCTTTGAATCCAAAGTCCATATGTATTTTCACTCTTCAGAAAAGTGCACTCTGAAAACAAAAAGTTTTTTCTTCCTCCTTCCCCTTCTTCCCAAAGGGGCTTCAGGAGAACTGGTGCAACTTTTCCCATGAATTATTTTAAGCCATTTAATCTCTTCAAGTTTTTTTTTCTGCTCATTCCTTCTCCGACTTATCAAGAAGAACATTTATGCTTCTTCTGAAGAAGAAATTCTGCAAACATCTGATTATGAAAGATTGGATTATGATTTCAGAGTTCCTCCTCCACAGCTTATGAATCTGAGTCAGAGGATGCCCTGTCTACAGATTCCCCAAACAAGAAAATTTCCTTCCATGATACAAGTTCAAAAATGAAAGACCTTTACAAATGGGAGGGGACAGAGGATTCTGATTTCCAAAAGTGGTGTTACAAACTTCTCAGCATGTACTCCTATCAACCTGTGGCTATTTCTGAGGTCTTAGGAGCTCTGGAAGAAGCATGCTGTACTGCAACTTTTTCTTCAGATTCTAAACATCCTGCTTTGAAGAATGTTCTTTAAGGTCCTAGATATCCATATGTGTATCTAAAAGAATTCTTCTGCTGAGTCTTCTATTATTTCATTTAGCTGCAAATAGAGGTACCAGAACATTTCCTTCTGGTAACCCACTTCCTAATGGAAAGGATATAGGAGCATTTATTGATTTTAGAAAGAAAAAGCTTATACTTCTTATTTTCTATTCAGAAACTCATATGTTTAAGTAACTCTTGTCCATTTTTCCTGATATAACTATCCTCATAACTAAGATTAAACCCTGTCTTACAGAACTAGTAAAGTCAACATCTCAGGTTACTAAACATTTGGTCAGATATGTATATGATGCTGAAGATGCAATTTCCAGGGCTGTTGCAACAGGAACAGTCATGAGAAGAAATACCTGCATAAGACTTCAAACTTTTCCAGAGGACACAAAAACATAACTGTTAAATGTCCCTCTGGAAAGGACCTTTTATTTTGTAATTTCTCAGTACAGGTTTTCAAAAAACTGAGAAGTGAGCACACTGATGGAAGGGGCTAAGCAACCATTTTTAGCTCCAATTTTTAAATATGTGAGAAACTCCATATCTAAACCAGGACTGTGTTTTCAAAAACCCTTCAAGACGGCCCATCAAACATATTCCAAACAACAATTCAAAAAGAAATGTTAAGATGACACTAAAAGGAAACTGATGAGTCCTAAGGATTCTCCTAGAAAAAGAAAATTTTCTGACCATCCTTGCCCCATATCAACCATATCCCCCTCCCCACCCAGGCCTTCCCCTGAAAACTGCTGTGATTCTCTCCCTGTGTTTTCCTGAATAGCAGTCAATAACCTTAGACACTTGAGTGTTCATAGGTGTCTACTAGGCTAATGGCCTTGGAGCCATTACAAGCCTAGCCCATTGATGTGCCCTGACATCATGCCACCCAACATTAGTTCCCAGTGCCTCTATCAAGTAGAGACACTGGAGTGATCCTCGGGGTGAACATTCTATTACCCATACACTCATCAAAATTTCTCTTGAAGAGGGACAGTGAGGTGATCTGCTTAACATGTATGGGAGGTTTATTTCAGAGCATGGGCAGTCTCTAGGTGAGGAACCTGTCCCTCCAGCATGTTCTTTTGATTGTGGTAATGAGGCTGAGGTCTCTGGAGCATGTGGTGTGGCAGGATTGGGATTTCTTTAGATTTAGCATTTCTAACAGAGTTGTGTCAGACATGGCTTTGTAAGTCAAGCAGAGATCGCCTCTAAGTAGGTGATATGAGACAGAGAATAGCTGGTCTTTTGAGTCTGTCCACGTAGGGCATGTGTTTAATTTCTAGGATCCTCTTCGTGAGGTACTTCTGTGGCCCCTCCAGCTGTTGCAGGTGTCTAGTGAGGTACATGTCAAATGAGGCATTATACTCAATGATTTGCCTAATGAGGGAAGAGTAGAGAGAGATGACCTCATTCTTCCTGGATGCAAAACTCTTAGCAATTAGATGTGCCACATAGAAGAACTTTCTGACCACAGTGGCAATTTGGTGGTCGAAGGAGAGGTTGCTGTCAATCTGAGTCCCCAGATCTCTTACAACACCTTCAGTGTTCAGTGGGCTCCCATCAATGTGGTAATTAGTGGGAAGTGAGTTTTTACCAAAGGGGATGATAACACATTGTTTGGCATTAAGCTTAAGGCCATGGTTTTGACACCAGTCAATGGTCTCAGTGAGGTCTTTCTGTAGGATGTCTGTATCACTTGGGGAGTTAATAATGGCTCCCAGTTTGCAGTCATCTGCAGACTCGGTCAGCAAGAGTCCCTTTGCATTGGCCTGGACTTCTGAGAAGTAGATGCCAAAGAGGAGAGGACCCAGGACCGATCCCTGTTTAACTCCATGCATGACTGGTCAGTATGGGAACTCCAAGTCTGTGTGTTCTATCTGGGAGCCAATTTTCAGCCCACCTAGTGATATAGGGGTTGATGCCTAGTTTGGTTTGTTTATCAATAATTCCTGAGTGAGGAATGGTATCAAAGGCCTTGGCCAGATCAAGGTAGGCTGTATACACTGCCTTGCCATCATCCACAGCCTTGGTGACTGACTCAGAGGTCAACCAGGTTGAGCAGGCATGATCTTTCTTTCACAAAGCCAAATTGTGTAGGGTCTAGAGTTTGAAGATTTCCTATCAGGTCCATGATGATGCATTCCATAATGTTACATATCAGACTCGTCAGACTAATGGGGTGATAATTCTCAGGGTCTGTAGTCGTTCCCCCTTTGTGGAGAGGGATGACTGTAACAGTGCCCCATTTGGTAGGGACAAAGCCTGAGGTGAGGCTGTGACTGAACATGGCACACAGATGTGGTGCCATTTCACTTTGTAGTTCACGTAAAACACGTCCAGGGATATTATCGGGCCCTATGGAATCTGTATTCTTGACCTTGGACAATGCAGCTTTAACCTGTGCTATAGTAATGCTGGGTGCCTGGCATTCTTCCATCATACAGCATGGACACAGACTTCAGTGGACACCATCTCGCAATTCCATCAGGAAATCTTCAGCCTGCAATAGAGACCAGCTTCAAAGTATTTAAACAATTTCAGAATGTCTACTCATCTCAGAACAACAGGGAAATTATTTTATTCCAGATATGTCCTAGCTCCCAAGAAAGAAAGCACCTTGATGGCCACTTTAGACCTGCCAAAATTAACACCATTCTGCACATCCTAAAATTTAAAATTTTGACACTGCAAATTTCATTTTCTCTTGTCTGCTTTCAAGCTTTCCTGGTCACTTTGAACCTGAAAGATGCTTAAGTGCATATTCCATTCACAAAAACATAGATCTTTTTTTAAAGTTCACTGCCTTAAGACTGCCTTTCACTTTGCTTCTTCACCATTTGATCTGTCTACTGTCCCAAGAGTTTTCCATCAAGTGCCGCACTCTAGAGATAGCTCATTACAGATTGCAAAGCATACACATTTTCCCTTACCTGGACAATTGTGTCATCTCAGCATCTACCAGCCAAGAGATTCGAGTGGCAACATTACAGTTCTCCATGAATATCCTAAACAAACTACTAATTCAGAAAAAGTCACAGGCTAGTTTTTCTGGGATGTCTTCTTGACACTGCTCTGATGACAGCTTTTCTTTCTTAATAAATAAATGCTATCTTATTATCAACACTTTTACAGTCTTTCTCGGTGGGCAATGACAACTACGACAGAACTTCTGAGAGTTCTAAAATGTATGGCCTCTTCTCTCATTTTGATTCTTTTGGCCAGACATCAGATGAAAAAGATGCAATGGTTCCTCAAATCAGTTTGGGTCTAGCATTCACATTCTCTATCCTTTCCAACTCATACTTTCAGCCTTCTGAAGACAGAACTCATTTGGTGGGCCACTTAAGTCTCATGCAACCCAAGAGCTCCTACCTTGTGTCCCATCCTCTGTAAGCCTGTGACCACAGATGCCTTGGATTTTGCTTGTGGTGCTGTTGCTGAAAGAGTAAAAGTTCAAGGTGTCTGGGAACAGTAGCACAGACACAAACTCAAAAATTTAAAACAAGTAATGGTTCATTCTGTCAGTGAAGAGTATAGACTCCTTCAGCAGATTCAGGACAAGCTCCCTTGAGTGGATGCTACAACCAAAGGGTCTTCCAGCAAATAGTTTATATGTGAAAAACTCCCCAGATAGACCTGTTTGATTCTTATCTTAGCAGACAACTGAATCTATTTTGATCCAGCACACCTTGCAAAAAGGCCTAGAAACCAGATGCAGTCTTGATCCCCTGGATGGGAATGCTTTTTTGTGCCCTTCCCCACTTTCTCTAATTTCCATAACCCATCAAAAGATTAGACGGACTTACCAAAGGTGTTAGTGGTGACTCTCTTGGTTGTTAGTTCACATGCAACAGACAAGGGGCAATTGCCAGAAACTTCCTCACAGAGTGGAGGTACTTGCACAGAACAAAGGATCTTTTATTCACACCAACATTCAAAATCTCAACCTAATGGTAGAGAAGACAAGCTTTTGATCCTGTTAGACACATTATTTTCTGAGGATTTGCAACAGGTGTTGAAGGAGGGAAGAAAGCCTGCTACCAGAAAATCTTACTTAATTTAATAGAAAAATGTTTCTTTTGGGTGCCAAAATAATCTTAAGCAAGGGTACCCCATGTTCTGTAGTAACTGAGTGAACTACTCAAATCTGGCCTTGTGCTCCCTTCAATAAAAGTACGCTTCTCTGCAATGTAAACCTGTTTGCCACTATTTTTCCTTGTTCTTTCTTGTTGAGAGACACATTTTAAATGGAGTTTTATATATTTAGGCTGCCAAGAAAAAATGTATCTGAGCTAGTGGTCCTCTTGTCTGTTGAGTTTTTTTGATCTTTCACAAAAACAGACTGAGTCTCAGAACCATCCTTTCATTTAAACCTAAAATTGTCTCTGAAGGATACCTCTCAACATCCAAGGAAAAATAAATCTGGACAATTCTTAAAATAATGGGTGAGAAGGGGGCAACAACCTAAAATCAGGGGCACATTCTAAATGTTGTTCTTATAAACTCATTAAATTGCTGGAATAACATGTTTTCATTAGCATGCATTTTCTAAAGGATATGAAGTCTAAAACTCAGATTTTTGTCATTATTTAGTGACTTCAGTCTTCATAGGTTTGCAAGTAGGCCACATATTTTCTAAGGAACAGACCAAAATTATGTGGCATAAATCTGGACATTCAGTGAAAGAATGTAAAGTTGAAAGGTATGCTCTGAAATTACTCTGTCAGACTGTGAAACTCTGTTTTTCATTCTGACCCACAAAACAAGGGAGTAAGGATTCTTCATTGCCTAGATATTCATAGAGAGGTGAAATGATATGTGGAGAAAACTAACAATTTTAGGAAATCAAATCAACTTTTTGTGTGTTATGATGGTAATTAAAAGGGACAGTCCATATCCAAACAAATAATTTCTTTGTCTTTCCCATGTTATTCAATTTTGCTATTCAGACCGTAAGAAAAATCACCCTCAGAATGCAAAGGCTCATTCTGCTAGAGCTCTGGATACCTTTGAGGATTTCTGGAAAGGGGTGAATTTTAAATCTATTTTGGAAGCTGCTACTGGATCCTCTGTTCATACCTTCATCAAGCGTTACATCTTAGATTTTTATTGCCAGAGCAAGTTTCACTAGAGCTGTCCTTCAAGAAAACTGGACTCTGGTCCTTCCCCATCCTCCTGTTCTTCCTAAGCTTTGACAATTGTCCATATCATTATGGATACTACAGCAGTGATCTTATGAAGAGCAGAGCACAGCTGTGTAGTACACTAACCACAACCGTGGACAGTTGAGTATGTCATTGTTACTGTAAAACTTCCTACTCTCCATACTCGTATTTTCCTTCCCTACCTGGGATGGGGTATACTGTCTCCTTTGTTTTTCTGACATAACGTTATTGAGAACTTTAAGCTTCACCCTCACTATCTTGGCCAAGAGTGGTATGAGTTTTGGGGCATCTGTACATCACTTTTACATAAGCATGTCCTGTATTTCATGGGTGGATGTATGACAGGAAAGGAAAGTGCCTGAAACTCTGTAGACTGGCCGAATGTACAGTATCTTTGGCAAGATTTGCCCCATATTATAATGGCTAGTTCAACAGTGATCTGTTTGAACATCTACTGTGATGATAAGTAAACTACACAACAATAATTTGCCATTTGTTAACATTCTCTTAATAACTATGCAGACATAAAATACATAACTGTGGTGTATATTTGGCTTCCTCCACATAATTCTTGCACTGGCTGTCCTACTAATATTGAAATAACTAGTCAATGATGTTAAAACTCATCAGTTATTAAGTGGCTAAATTACAACTTGGTAGGTGGTTTATTGCTTTGGTAATGATTCACTGTTTTGTCAGCTCTTCTCTTTTTTCATGGTTGTGCAACAATAAAGTTCTTATAAAAAAGGTAAGGGGATATGAGGTTTGAGTCCCCATACTTAAAGTGTGGAGGGGGTGTATATTCTCAGCAAAAATACATATCTTCTTTTTTTTATCCCAATCACACAATGTCCGGTTGCATTCAACTGATTGTCCAGATGTTATTAAAGATAACATAGTGAAACTGCTTGCAGTTAAAAATACATGGTTTCTCTGTCTTATCTTTACTGGACTTGCAACTTATTTCATCATGTAGTATTTTTGGAAAATAGTCGTAATTTTTATTTTCTTCTTTACTGTGATACATTCCAAGAGAAGCATATGTTTCTTACTTGGTGGGGATAGATGGAATGGCGTGTTGAGAAACAAAATACAAAATTCATGTAATCTTTACAGACAGATTTTTTTTTTTCTAGAAAAATGGAATATGGCTGAATGTTTTCTTAAAGTATATATTCTAAAGTAAGCACTTTATAGTCTGTTTATACCTTTTAAAGCTAGCATATATTTTTGACAAATGGTACATGAGATAAGCTCTATTAAGGTTTAATTTCTATTTTTATTCTATTTTTTTTATTTAAGTTTGATGGCCAGTGTAATGGGTTGAGCCAAAATAGAATCATTGCAACCCCAGTCTGGGATTAGCAGAGCAAAGAAAATCAGTAAAATACCTTTACATAATGATACAGAAAAGTGAAAAGTAAAAATTAATACAATATTGAGTAGACCTGTGCATCTGTACTAGCCTTAAGGAAAAGTAGATAATTTGTATGAACACAGATTAGTACAGAGATGAAGCTATAAAACAGACATATACACATTTTATTATTACTCATGTAATTGTAAAACTTGTTTATAATATTTGACTGCAGTGTTATTCAAATTCTGCTTTTATAAGTGTTAGACTTATTGACTCTATTACTTAAAAATTACCAGTTTAGTCATTTATTGTTAAAGTGCATGTGAATTTTATTTCTGTTTGTTTATTTTCAGATTAATATTGATGAAGACCTGGATAGTTTGTTCAATGATTACAATGATACAATATTTAAGGAAATTCTATACTCATGGAACAAAAACTTAACCAATGATATTTACAAAACGATTGCAGCTTTGATGAATTTTTCTAGTGGGTATCCAATTAAGATTGCTTTCAGTGCAAAACCCCTATTCAAAGAAATACAGCAAGCTATAAAGTCTTCTACAGCCACCTGTGTGGTACAAGAAAGTATGTTTTATAATGACAATGAAGGAAACACCTTTTTATTTCAAAAGCTGGCTGAAGATCCAGGAAATGTTTTAATTCTCGGTGACATAGACAACTTAATTTCACTTACAGAAATTGTCAAAGAAAGCAACCATTATGTTTTTTGTTGCCTATTTTCTTTAACAGAACTAGGAAAAATAAGCAACACTACATCAATAAATGGAAGCATTATTATAGTCATAGAAAATATAAAAACACAAGAAAAAGAGGAATTTACAAAATACTTACAGGAGCTACTAAAAAGTAAAAGTAATACTTTGGATGACCCACTCTTCAATAAATTGCAAGACTGTGTATTATCTAAAACTGAAAGCGAGTGTTCTAGAGATTACCAGCCATACAACTATTCTACTAAATGCAATGGTTCACAGCACCATGCAAACAATTACAATTATTCAAATTTTTCATTCACTGGCTGTTGGGAAAAGCAGTTATCTTCAACCAAACTTTCTTTACTACTAACATTTTCAAGTGCAACTGCATATGAGTACTTAATGTGGATGAAAGGCCTTCAGATAGTTACACCTTCCTGTAAGGTAAACTTTCAGAATAATTATCCTTTACTGTAAGAATTAATGAAGTCATTAACTTGCAGGCAACACTGATATGATCTGATTATTAGATAAGTAATAACACCCAGTAATAACATGTCTTTATAATTTAATACGTTACTTAATTTTCATTTGTTAGGTGAGCAGATTGGTAAGTATGACTTGTGTTTCATAATATTCATGATATATTTCAATGGGATGGTCCTCAAAAAACAGCAATTAAACTCTGGCAATGTTTTTACTATGGGTTCTATTTTAAAGATGGTAGTTAAAATAAGGGGCTAGATTCATAAAATCTAATTGCATTTCTCTGCAGGAATTTGAGCAACAGATACAACAAGTAGCAGTGGACAAACTGTGTGTAATTCAGAAACACAAGTAATGATGGACATGTGTATAATTAAAAGACGCATGCAACAACAAGAAATGATAAACAAGCGGTGTCTAATTTAGAGACACTTAGTGATGGACAACCTGTGCATAATTCAGAGACACATGTAACAACTAGCAGTGATAGACAAGCTGTGTGTAATTCATAGACACATGTAACAACTAGCATTGATGGACAAGCTGTGTGTAATTCAGACACATGTAGTGATGGACAAGCTGTTTGTAATTCAGAGAAATGTGTAACAGCAAGTAGTGATGGACAAGTTGTGCGTAATTCAGAGACACGTAACAAGTAGTGATGGACAAGCTGTATGTAATTCAGAGACAAGTGTAACAACAAGTAGTGATGGACAAGCTGTGTGTAATACAGAGACATTTTATTCATTTATTTTATTTTTTTTTATTTATTTATTTTGCATTTGTTTAGTTCAACAGACCAAGGGTTTGCCCATTTTCAGCCGAGGGCCGGGGAGATATGATCCATACAATATGTCAAAATACATGAGAGATATGCTACTAGCAAGTGCAAAAACGCAGAATAATGTATACAAACTGGCTAATACATGATAGTCGTTATAATGCACACTGCAAATTACTTGTGCATGACTAATATTCTACTACAAAATCTAAAAACAAGTCACAGAATGTTCTATAAAAACTGGCTAACACAGGACACCCTTATAAATACAAATTATAAAGTACCAAGTTCAACATCTCAGTCAAGGAAGAAAGTGGTATAACAGTTTAGAAGGAAACTTAAAAGTTTTGTTGAAGATTCCCAATTATGAAGATTATTAGTTAAGACAGCATTATTAAGCTGAAGGACTTGACACAAGATTCTATAACATTGGTAGAGTTTGTATCACAAAAGAGAAAAAAAGGAAAATGATGTGGGTGTTGAAGTTTTGTAGGCCCTTTTGATAGAACATGTGGAGAATAATATGCCTACAGTTGTCTTATAGGGGTTATCCTGGGTCAGATAGTTTGACAAGAGTGGTCTTATAGGGGTTATACTGGGTCAGAACATCTACAAATCCAGGACCTGCTGAGATAGGATTTTAACTGTGTTTTGAAACTGAGATTATTTATGTGTGTCCTAATTTTGGGTAGGAGAGAGTTCTACATTTTTGCAACAGTATACAGACTTCCTGAGCTATATATTTTTTTTTTGGTACTTCAACCAGACCTTTATTGGTAGGCTTTAGATGACAGCTGTTAGTGTACCGGTTGATTAGGCCATATAGGGCTGGTGTTTATTTTATTTTATTTTATTTATTTATTTGCAGTTGGTTTACCAGGATAGTCCATTGGGTTAATGAACCTGTTTTGAATGGAGTCCTGAGGAGAAAAGCTCCAGATAAGGTTACAGTAAGATTTACATCCATATTACAATAATTACAAGAATTTTACAAATAGAGCATACAATATGTGGTAGACAGAGTACTGTTCACATTACAGTTAGAGCAAACACTTTTAGGAAGAACTGGTGGTAAACATTTTAGATGATACAGGCTGGAAAAAGGTAAGCATTTCAATTTAGAAAGTAAGAAACAATTGCAACAGAGCAGACAATGTAGTGTACAAAATTTTTTTTTTTTTTTTTTTTAACAGGAAAGTGTCAAGTCAGTATGGATCATGAAGGATGTGAGCATGGACATTCCCACTGGGAAAGTAGATGAGAGTGAAGAGATTTTTTGAATGTAAGGTGGTTGAAAGTGGTGCAAATGACAGGAGGTAGGGAGTTCCAGAGGCATGCTAAGCTAAAGTTTAGGAGATTTTTACCAGGGGGATGATTTGGTTTATACAATTCGATTTAGATTTTGGTTGATAGATCTAAGTACCCTGCTGGGAAGGTGAAATTTAAATGCAGAAGCAAGAGATAGACAGAGGTCAGGTTTGAAAATGAGCTTATGAGCAAGAATAAGTTGAGAATAGATAAGTTGGTTAGGAAGTTCAAGCCATTTTAATTTATGGAGTGAAGAGCAATGGTGGGTAGAAGATTTATGGCTGGTAGCGAATTTAGCAATTTAATTGTAACAGGTGAAAAGTTTTGTTTTAAGGGAAGATTGGATGTTTGTTAGGAGTGGAGCTCCATAGAGAAGAGAGGGGATGAGGAATGAGGTAAAGAGAGTGATTTTAGTGGAGGGTGTAAGGTAGCGATTGTGTCGGTATAGCATGCCTAGTTTTTTATGTGTTTTTTTTATATTGAGTTGAATGCGAGAGTTGAACTTGAGGTGACTGTCTATTTGAACACCAAGTAATTTAGCATTGGACACCAATTCCGGGGCTGGTAATTAATAGAGAATTAGCATTGATAGAGATGTGTTTAGAGGGGGTAAATACCATTAGTTTGGTTTTAGAGGCATTAAGAGCAAGGTGGTTATCTTTCATCCAGAGTTCAGTGGTAGAGAACGCATCTTGTGTAAGCTGTTGTAGTACTGGGAAGGATGTAGCAGTGCAGATGATAGTTGAATCATCTGCGTATTGGATAATGCTGGAGAATGGAATACAGTTGTGGAAGTCGTTAATGAATATATTAAATAGCAGAAGACCCAGTATGGAGCCCTGGGGAACTCCAGTTGGGGTGATTAGAAAAGAGGATGTGGCCTTTTTCCATTTTACTGCTTGATATCTATTAGATAAGTAGCTAGAGAACCAGGACAGTGAGGAAGGAGATAAGTTGAGTTGAGAGAGTTTGGTTAGAAGGAGCTTGTGAGAGATAGTGTCAAAGGCCTTTGAAAGATCAAGTAAGAGGGTAGAGACAATATGACCAGAGTCCCAAGCTTTATTTACAGTTTCTAGGAAGGAGAGGAGGGCTGACATAGTGCTGTGGCCGGGTCTAAAACCATGCTGAGTTGGAGTGAGCAGATTATTGTCTAAGAGGTAAGGTAGTAGCTGTAAATTGATACACTTTTCTAGGAGTTTAGAGATGGGGATAAGATAGCTATGGGGCGGAAGTTTGCAATATTGTTGTTATTGCCACCTTTGTGTAAAGGTATGATGTAAGCCTTTTTCCAGATTTGGGGTACCATGCTTTCTTGAATAGAGCGGTTGATTAATATACTGATGGGGTAGGCAATGGCCTCAGCAACAATGCTGAGGAACTATGAAGGAATGTTGTCAGGGGCATTGGAGCATGGTTTTAGTTTTTGTAGAATTTTTTTATTGTGGATGTTGTAATTGGTTTTAGTGATAGAGGTGTGTGAAGAGGGGGTAACAGAGATGGAGAGGGAGTGGTAGTAGAGATGGAGGAGTAGGGAGGAGTGCTAGTGGGAGAAGTGGAGGATGGAGAGGTATTGGAGAATGAAGATGTTAGTTTGGAGATGGAATCTATGAAAAATGAGTTGAATTGTGTAGCTAAGTCATTATCAGAAGCATTGGGGTCAGGAGTGGGGTTGAGTAAGTTGCCAGGATTGATAAGGGTAGATATTCCTTTCCAGAACTTCTGAGGGTTTGTTTTAATTGTTTTGAAGTTTGGAGAAATAGTTTTGTCGATCAGCGGTAATGAGCTTTTTTACTTTATTTCTGAGTGTTTTGAATTCAAGATGGGTGAGGGGAGATTTGTTTTTATGGTAAAGTGCCCAGATTTTGGTTAGCCAAATGGTAGTTTTTAGTTTTATTCTTTTGGAGCTTAGGGGAGCATGGTGATCTAGGATATTTAAAAAGGTTGTGTTGAAGTGAGCTACTGCATCATCTAGGGTTAGAGTTTTTAGAATATACCAGTTGATTGCTTTTAGAGAGTCAGTGAAAGCTGTTGGTTTAAAGTTTTTTTGATTGCGTATGGTAATGTAGTTATGTGTTCTTAGTAAAGGTGTAGGGAGTCGGTGTGCAAAGGTGGGCAGGTGATCACTGAGGGAGTCTGGAAGTGTACCACTGTCAGAGAAGTAATGAGGGTGAGAGACTAAAATCCAATCTAGAATGCTACCAGAAGATAAGAGTTTTAGAGGGGCAGGTTGTGGAATTAATTAGCTGTGAGAAGTTGTAAAGGTTTATGTTAAGTGGACTTGTGTTTGACTGAATGGAGGACCAGTTTATGCTAGTATCTCCTAGGATTATTATTTCATTGTTAATATTAGTGGAGAGCCAGAAGAGGATATTTTCTAATGTAGTAATATTGTCTCCAGGAGATGTAGATGGAGGCTATTACTATGTGTTTGTGTTTATTAAGTTGAAATTTTGTCAGGAGTATTTCTGCATTGTTGAAGTTGGGAATAGGTTTGTTATAAGGGGTGACTGACAGGGAGGATGAATACAAAAGAGCAACACCACCACCTTTTTTGTGGGATCTATCTTTTCGGATGATAGAGTAGTTTGGTGGTGTTATTTCATGGTCTTTTATGTGAGACTTTAGCCATGTTTCAGATATAGATAAAATGTTGGGTTTATTGTGCTAGAGCCAGGCATGGAGGCTTGGGATTTTGTTTACTATGCTTTGGGAGTTTAGGGAGGTAAAAAATATAGACTTGTCTATGTTGGAGGGGTTTGAGGGGCCAGGGTTGGGATGTATCTCTCCTGATAATAGAGTAGTAATTAGATGTAGAATAATATTGGTTAGGTGTTTGGATTGCTTAGAGTATGGGTTCTTTAATGCATTGGTAAAGTATGGGTTGAACTTTAATGCATTGGTAAAGTATGAGTTAGCTGCTGTTGTGGATGAGTGTTTGTAGGCATGTAGTGATGGACAAGCTGTGTGTAATTCAGAAACACAAGAAGTCATGGGCAAGCTGTGTGTAATTCAGAGACACATGTAACAACAAGTAAAAGTAAAGAATAGTTGATTTTTTATAGGATAGAGATGGGTAAATATTATGATGTGAGGTTTTGATGGAAATGTGTTGAAGTCAGTAGTTATGTGGAAAGCTTGAGCATGGTTAGTATGTGTGGGTTGAGTGAGGTAGTAGATGTAGGATAGGTTGAGGAGAAATAATAGTAGTGAGGTGTAGGTTAAGGGTTTTGGGAACATAGTGTAGGAGTTTATTTAAAGTGAAAAGATAGGGGATGTTAGTAGTTACTATGCTGTAGGTTAGTAAGCCTTTTGGAAGTAGGATTGGGGGAGTAGGTAGGCCTTTGGATTTGATTGTGGGGAGTATGTTGAGGAGTAGTGGATTAGATGGGTTAGGTAGAGGATGTGGTCTGGGCAGTGAAGGTTGATTGTTTAGATAGGGTGTATTAATGGGTGGAGAGATGAATATTTATGGGTGGGATAGGGGAGAGGAACCTGAGAGAGTTGTGGAGTATAATTGGTTAGGAGTACTAGTGGGTGTGGTTGGCTAAGTATAAATGTAGATGTTGTGGGGGTGGGTGGGAATAGGGGGCAGGGTAGGGGAGCAGAGTGAGCCCACAGGGCGAATGGAGCGTGAAGAGCCAAGGGAGGCAGAGCGAGAACCTATCAGTGGACTATTGTATGGAGAGGTAAGTACAAGGGGCAATGGGTTTAATAGGATAGTGTTACTTAAGATGTTAAAGAGAAAGGAGAAAAAAGAAAGCAGGAAAGTTAGAACATGTTAGAAGTAGACTTTAAGGTAATAGATGTGAGAAGCAAGAGTGGTGGGGCTAGGGAGCCACCTAGTGGACAGATGCTAGAGTGCACCAGGGATTCTACCAAGGTAGATTGCTAGGCTGAAACTTGTTGAGGAGGACAAGGGAATAGTTGAAAAAGTAGTCTGGAATGGGGGTTTGGCTGCTGAGCTGTCCTGGCAAGGGAGCATACAGAACCTAGCAGTGCTTTTAATACAGTATTAATACAAAAATGTAGCAGTGGTTCTACATACTTTCTTAATTCCTTCTGTAACAATGTAGGTCTTTTCACAAACAAAGGATATGGCAGTAGAACTTGTCTATATTGTTTTGGGTCTAGGTATCCAGGCCAGGTGTAGTCACAAGGAGGTATTTCAGGGTAAACGCTGGAGAACAGGATAGAAATTATATAGAGAGAGATTGCACTTTAATAGGCAGTACAGAAAAACAATAGCTAACTTTAACAAATAAATGTAAGGAGGTATCAATGAATAGCAATTAACATATGCAATACATCTTAAAGAGATGAGAAAAGGAAACAATTTATACTTATACCACTTGGTTACACTTAGGTAATAAAAAGAAAAATGTGAACGCATTTATCCTTACTGTAGCATACACTGGGCAGATACAGATCAACACTAGCTAATGATATGAAACATTAGGTTATGCAGTGAATATTACAGTGAAAAATAAACAGTCAATTCTCTGAGAGGCAGTACAATATGTAATAGGTATCTTATCAAACAACTTTTTTGTTGTTGTTTTATTTTCTAGAGCAACATTAGAAAATTTGTATGTTTATTGTAGTAAAGTATACATTTTGCAAGCTTAATGAGTTGATGGTGAGCACTCAAATCTAGCCAACACGCAATACTGGGGATGGCGCCAAAATAATTCACTGATCAACACGCCAACAAGAACAAGAAGAATGCGTTCCGTAACTATGTTTATCTGTAAGGCAGGCTACATTGTAGCATATGCGATAAGCGCTAGGCACTCAGCTGGACACAGTATATGGATTTGCGCCAAAATATATACTAGGCTAGTACGACAGTTATGTACATAAACCAAAGGATATACTAGGCTAGCACGACAGTTATTTACAGGAACGCTAGGTATCCAGGCCAGGCATAGTCACAAGGAGGTATTTCAGGGTAAAGGCTTGCTATAGTTGCCGATGCAGCACCAGGATACTCAGCAGCCGGGGGGGCCAGAGTTACATTAATCCTTTTCTGCAGTTGTTGGATTCTAAAGAAATTGATGAGCCAAGGTGAGTTGATTTAGGGTAAGTAATTTAGGAAATTCCATCAAGGACAGTTTGTGAAGGGCTAGACAATGGTGAGATCTGTAGGAAGAGTTAGTAGAACATTTAGCCATCTTGTGATAACATGTGGATAGTTTGGTTAGTTCACCTTTGTTTAGGTTTACTTGGATGGGAGAAGCATATAATACTGTGGAGAGTAAGTGGGTTCTCTTGCTATGGTAATTTTACTTTTGGACATTAGATAGTTTTTACATCTGTAGAGTGTACCTAGTTTTTTTGCACTTTACTTATGGTTTGAGCTATGCATTTGTCAAATTTCATGTTATGGTTGATGATAACACCTAATAGATTGGTGTGTATAACTGGTGTGATATGGGTGTTGACAGATACGATAGTGAAAGGGGGAATGGGGTCTATAGCTTTAGAGGGATGAAAGAGCATAAGCTGAATTTTTGGGGAGTTAGTATTAACTGGGAGTCAGTTAACTGCAGAAAAGGATTCTTGTGTTATTTTCTGTAGAAGCTGGAGAGAGGTTGGAGACATGTAGTGATGGACAAGCTATGTGTAATTCAGAGACACGTAACAAGTAGTGATGGACAAGCTGTGTGTAATTCAGAGACACATGTAACAACAAGTAGTGATGGACAAGCTGTGTGTAATTCAGAGACATGTAGCAACAACTAGTGATGGGCAATCTGCATGTAATTCAGAGACACATGTAACAACTAGCAGTGATGGACAAGCTGTGTGTAATTCATAGACACATGTAACAACAAGTAGTGATGGACAAGATGTGTGTAATTCATAGACATGTAACACGTAGTGATGGACAAGTTGCATGTAATTCATAAACACATAACTAGCACTGATGGACAAGCTGTGTGTAATTCAGAGACACGTAACAAGTAGTGATGGACAAGCTGTGTGTAATTCAGAGACATGTGTAACATCAAGTAGTGATGGACAACCTGTGTGTAATTCAGAAACACATGTAACACATTGTGATGGACACGTGTGTAATTCAGGGAGACATGTAGTGATGGACAAGCTGTGTGTAATTCAGAAACACAAGAAGTGATGGGCAAGCTGTGTGTAATTCAGAGACACATGTAACAACAAGTAGTGATGGACAAACTGTGTGTAATTCAGAGACATGTGCAACAACAAGTAGTGATGGGCAAGCTGTGTGTAATTCAGAGACATGTGTAGTTATGGACCATTTGTGTATAATTCTTATTAATGCTTCAGTCCATGAGATGGTGGCAGATGTTGCCCCCAGGTGTGCAATATTATTCAAACATGCTTAAACGTTCATGAACTTCACAGCACTGATGTAATTGTATACCAGTACCATGTGGATGGAGATACCATGCAAAACATTATGAATTGTGTTGGCCTCATCTGCAGCCCTGTAGAAGTCATGAAGAGCATGTCCCAGTGGATATTAGGGTATGTGTGACTTTCTGTATTACCAAAAAGGACCATTCAGTGGCCTACTGGGAACACAGTAGGATATCTCAGGTATCTGCCTCAGGAATGTTCCGATAGTTTCTCACTGCCATGCTTCAACATTTGTGGTTCTCATGTACCACAGAGGATAGAGGGAATACCATGTAGAAATTCTGTGATATAGTCCATTTCGCTTGGGTACTGGGGGCCATAGACTGAAGCCATTGAAATAAAGACCCCAGCTCATGAACTAGGAAAGATGTGAGTGAATCATAAAGGATATAAATCAATCAACTGCCAGACAGTCTGTAATGTGCAGGATGTCACTTGTTTCATATATTCAAAGAGATGCTAAAGTATAAACACATCAGGAATTGTAACTGGAACATGCTTCAGATTACATAAACTAACTGACACACTTATTACTTCAAACACACTCTCATGTGCATATCCACTCATGCCTGCATTCATTCTGACTGACTGTACAAAATGGCACTGATCTTGTACATGCTCATTAACATATGCATATGCTATCTAGCTACAGCGGCTGACTAGGTACAAAATACTCAATTATCTACACAGGGTATCATGCATAATGTGTCCTAAGGCCACCCAAGCAGTTATCATGATTCCTACATATGACACACCAATGAGCTATACCAAGACTTTGCAAGGAGTGGCATCCCTCAGGGCATCTTGCTAGCGATGCTTGATATGCCAGATATGCCCTGGAACCCTGGCCTATGACAACCATCAGAAATCAACAAAATGAATCAAACCAGGAGTATAGCCACTCTCAATCTCAAACAAGGAACAATATATGGGCCTATATTATAACATAAAATTTTATAAACATCGAATGTTACAATGTTGTAATGTCAAATGCTGAAAACAGTGAAGGTGCAGGGCACCAAATTCTTTCCCAGGGAAAGAATTTGGTGGGCCATTGCTGAGGCTTCACTGTTTTCAGTGCTCGATATGTTGGAACGTTACAGGCCGAGTTCAGGTTAGTGTGCAATTGTGTGTAGGTTAGGGTTAGGGGGCAGCTTAGGTGAGTTAGGGTTAGGGAGCGGGTCAGGTAAGTGTGCGATTGTGTGGACGTTAGGGTTAGGGGTGGGTTAGGTGAGTTAGGGTTAAGGCACAGGTCAGGTAAGTGAGTGATTGTGTGTAGGTTAGGGGGCAGGTTAGGTGAGTTAGGGTTAGGGCACGGGTCAGGTAAGTGTGCGGTTGTGTGTAGGTTAGGGTTAGGGGGCGGGTTAGGAGAGTTAGGGTTAGGGCGCGGGTGAGGTGAGTGTGAGATAGTGACGGACCTTAGGGTTAGGGTTGGGTTAAGGTAAGTGGATAGCTAGTAGTATATGTAAAGTTTAGTTTACGATTATGTGTAGGATTTTAAGTGTATGTGTGTGAATTCCTGTTTTTTGTGTGTGTTTGTGTTGTGTGTATGTTTCTCGGAATAGCGATTTTTTTTTCCTGGGAAAAAATTTGTTATTCTGACTGTTCGATGTTTTCAGATTTCAGTGTTTTGGGTTCGATATTATAACATTCGATGTTTAAAAACTTCAATGTTATAATATAGACACCAATACATGGCATGAGTATTTGGGTTGGTGAAGGCATTCTTTTGCTGTCTGGATTTATCTAGTGGTAACCTGCAAACTGACTGTGGTACATTTGTAAAAATGTTTTCAGTGTGAGCAATGCTATACAATAACATACTTAAAGGGCAGTTCCAGCATGGTGGACACCTGCTGGAGTAGCAGGCTACAGTACATCAGACAGTGGAGTCTGAGTCAGACAAAGAGTCAGGTGAGGACCCAGCAGCAAGGGATGATCATATCAAATGGATGTGGGAGCTGTATGCAGTGGCAGCAGTAAAGAGGCAGTGACTTGCACATACCTTCAGATAATAGTGTACAAGAGTAAAGCAGATTCACTTAATGTGATGTATGCTAAACAAAGACCACACTGTGTTTACTCATAAATACAATGGCCGCACAGTGCATTAGACATAGGTAGCCCAGGTTCCAATGTATAAAGGGCAGGAATACATATTATTGTTTGTACTGGCGGGAAATGGAGTACATTTGTACCTGCCTTTTACAGACAAAATATCTTAATGCAGAGGACTATTAAAACAAACAGTGCTTTTTGGTGTATGAACTTTCAGTGTGCATGGGGGGGGGGGGTTAATGTAAAAGACTTTGTGAAGGGCCACTCTGTGTGTGTGTGTGTGTGTGTGTGTGTGTGTGTGTGTGTGTGTGTGTGTGTGTGTGTGTGTGTGTGTGTGATGTACTGTGGGCTCTGATGTGTGTGCCTCTCTGCTGGGAAACAGCCAAAGAAGCAGTTGCTATAGTTGCAGCACTGCTGTTTAATGAACTAGACAGGTCCTTAGCATGCATGGTAGAGGTCTGAGCATCATGTGAATGCAGCTGCCTACAAGATCGGACTCTCCCAGTATTTATACCACAACTCTGACTAAATGTTAGCATGCTATTTGTCTGTGAGCAAAGTCTTCATCATTAATATATTGGTGAGTATCCCTGCCTGTCATGTGGGAGACTGGGGGTTAATTCCCTGATGGAGAGCATTCCTTGTTAGTATAGTGGTGTGTATTCCCACCTGTCATGTGGGAGACTGGGGTTAGATTCCCTGATGGGGAGTATGTGATTTCTGTTTGGTTTGTTTGTCATCAGAGCACTGGATCATACCTATGAACTATTAATAACCTATTGGGGTTGGGAGGGTGGTCTAATGGTTAAGGTGTTTGCCTTACAAACACAAGGTGCAGGGTTTGATTCTCACAAGGGATACTTGGCTAGGCTTAAAATGGCTTGCAAGAGCAATTAGTCTAGTACTAATCTATGAATTATGAATATCTGCCACAAGACATGTCACTACCATAACTGCCTTGACCTTGGGAACACCATCTACTGAACATAAATGCATCCATTACAGATGTAGCTGTTGGGCTAGCACTGCAGGAACCATGGTCTTGGTTGTCAATGACTAACATGCAAACATCTGTGCAGGTAGTACTGGAACTGCTTTGTGGACAGTGTCTCACATCTGGCAGGTAGTATGAGAGGATATAGCACATTCTAGTATGTGAATGAGTCTATCAAAATTATTACACATACAGGACAAGCATCCCCATAGGTCATCTCGTGCACTCTGCATCACTCTCATTAATTCCACCATAGCTGCAATGGCACTAGCTTGTGCCTCCCCTATGGTGCTGCACATATGTTGGTTTATCCCCACTGACACACCAACCTCAGGGGGATAGAGAGAGATAGGGCCAGATCTGTTCATGTGTCCATTAGTGGGCACAACACTTCTTTGATTGCTAGTTTCTCCAAAAACATGTCCTTCCTGCATGGTGTGTGTCTCCTGGGCAACTGCAGACATAGATGTGTCCATAGTCTGTTACGGATACAGTGCTCACATTCCCTGTATCCAGCACACACACACATCCTTGCCATCATCAGCAGACTTTCCAGCATTAGGCAGTAGAAGTTTCAAAATGCTGGTGTTAAAGGATCATCTGTGAATATATTAAAGCATAATATCCTGTATAAGTATGACTCAGCATCAGAAGTATACATGAAAGTGAGCTGTGCAAACAGTAACGTCTTATAAAAATATATTTTTAATTGCATACCTTCTGCAGATGGCCATGCAGAGGGAATCTCAGTATTCTTGTATATCACAAATTAGACATCTTTAAGTTGTACAATTACAAAGGTGAAAAGAAGACTGCAGGTAATTTTTTTTTTCAATAATATTTTTTGTTTTCCTTTTTTTTAATATTCATTACAGAACATTTGTTCGAAAGGTATATCATTGATGGTCTAACAAAAAAAAAAAAAAAAAAACAATTCTAACAATATTTCTACAACATATTTACATTATTTACATGAATGCTTCCATACTCTCTCTTAAAAGTAAAGAAAAGAGAAAAATAAAAATATGTTATTTTCTCCAGGGTTAGTATCTTATAAAAGGACTGCAGGTAATTTTACAAAGAGATATTTCTACATATCTGAGGCATTAACAGGACATACTCTTGACGGCTGCTCAATCTCTGGCTTAATAGCCAGTACCACACTGTGTACACCCCAAACAGATGCCAACTTGATTAAAACAGGAAAAACAATACTCCTCCTTAACAGCAAACCTGCAAACTATCCTAAAAAAACTATAGACTAGTGACTTTCCTTCTGATTATGTATAAACTATACATGGGAAATGATGCCAAAATAGTTTATAGTCATTTAGAAGAAAACTCAATCATGGCAATAGAACAAAACAGTAATAAAAGTAAGTCATGTGAAACACAGGATCATTTGTTGTTAAAGTCATAAAGGAGAACTGTAAAAAGGGGAAGAATCTACGTATAGCATGGAAAGACTACAAAAAAGCATTTGACAGCATCCTACATTCATTGATAAAAGAGTGCTAACAAATGTATGAGATGCATCCTACATTGATCAATTACATTACAGTGACCATGAAACAGTGGCAAACCACTTTGCAGTTAAGTCATGATAAAGGGCAAATTATTGTTTCAGGTAAAACAATTCAAAGGAGAATATTCCAGGTCGTTACTGCTGCTCTTTTGTCTTACCCTTAATCCATTGTCTTTTAACAGATTATGTCATGGCTACAATTTGGATCCCAGAAAACAACAAAATATAAAGACTTATCTTTTTTGTGGATGATTTAAAACTGTCTAGTTCATCAGATGAGGAACTGAAAGCATGACTACATGTGGTCAAAACTTTCTCAGATGATAATAAGAATGTCATTCAGACCTGATATATGTGCAAAAGCAACCTTTAAAAGCAGGAAAGCTGCAGCACCAAGAAAATAGTCTGGGACAGGAATGTGATGTAAAAGAAGTTGAGGAAGACTGAATTTAATTAATTGGGTTAAGTCATCATCAATTATATTGAATGTATTTAAAGTATGGTTTTGGTGTAAAAAATTATTCCCGTTTGAAGGCAGTTTGGCCAAGGTACCAGGAAGGGAGCATCTGAAGGAGGCACCAATAAATCTGATTGTGATTTTACAGCATTTTGTCCTGTGGAGTGCTTCAGCCTGCTTTTCCATTCAGTTTTGTGGATTTTCTGGAAGACTGAGTATATAAATGTTTGGGTACTGATGAAGGATCAACAATAAAACATGAAAAAATGTAAATAAAACTTAGTAAGGAATTGTTTAGAAGGCTAAAATAATACTGGAAACAGCTGTGACATCTAAGAATGAAGTCCAAGCTATAAACCAATTTGTTCTTCCTGTTCTAACTTATAGTTTTGGAGTGTCTGACTGGCCCCAAAAGGTATTGGATCAGTTGAACAGGAATACAAGAAAAATGCTTCATGCTTATCAAATGACTTATAAAAATCATTATATAACAAGATTATATATACCCTGTTCTGAAGGAGGTATGGGCCTCCTCAAAACTGATTACAAGTGTAAATCTGCAATCACAGGACTGCTTAGATACCTGCTGACTTTTCAAAATCTAAACACAGTGAAAGTTTTAAAACATGAGGAGAATAAGTCTAAGATGACTTCCCTGCTTAGTTTAGCAGAAATATATCGGTGTCACGTGGGAATGAAAATCAAACCAGAAGTAGATAAAAATCAAGCAGCAACTGAATGTGCCAAAGAACGAAAGAAAGAACACATGGAGAAGGATCAGATGAGAAGGCAAGTACAGAAAACTCTTGGAACAACCTAATGTTGATCAGAACCGAATGCAGGAATGGTTAAGCAGACATGAATTTAAACACAACAATAAAAGAGTAATATTGGCAGCACAGGATAGTGGACTACATACACACTGGTTTACAAAGTACATTAAACACATGAGAGAAACAGACAAATGCAGGTTTTGTAAAATAGATTTGGAAACAGTCACACATCTTGTTTCTGGGTGGTTTATACTCATGACAGAAGGATTGTATACTGAAAGACATAATAATGTGGCAAGACTGTTGTACTGAAGATTATACAAACATTATAATGCTGAAGTAGCTGAGAAGCATTGGAAACATGATCGGCAAAGCATTATAGAAAATGATATTTATATTCACTTGAGATCCCCCATTACCAATAGTTCAAAAATAGATGTGAGAAAACCAGACAGTAGTCCATGAAAAGAAGAAAAAAGTAGCATTGATCATTGAAATTGCTACATCTAGTGGCAATAATGTCTTATGTACAGAGAGACACAAAGTCATAAAATACCAGGATTTATAGGCAGAAACAGGGGGATTTTGAAAGAAGGATACCCAGACAGTTCCAGTAGTAGCAGGAGTTATGGGTCTTATAAAAAAAAAATTTGCAATCTTACTTAGATATGTTACTCATACATGAACTCCATATAAATTGCAGAAAGAGTGAATTCTGGGCACACTGCAGGCACTGAGAAGAGCACTTCTGGTGAACATAACATCAAAGATTGAAGCAATACTAATTCCATAAACTTTAACTATACTTTGACTTAGGAATGAGGCCCATTGCATCTTGGTATTAGAAACCAAAACGAATGTAGAAATTAAACCAACTGGGACCATGTGAAATTATATATGCCTTTGACAGAGACCAGAACGTCTTCTTTTTCCATAACAGGTGACTTGACTGGTGATGCCTCACCCTTTGGCCTATCTTTCCATGCTAAGTGGACAGTTCTTTGTTCAGTGGTATGTAAAGTGTTGATGGCCCTGCAAACTACCATTTCATAACTATTGTCCAAGCCAACATCTGCATTAATGTTAACCACAAGATCATTCCAGATACATTCCTGGCAGGTCCAGTTTGAAGCTTCCAGCCCAAAGAGCTGTTAGTTAGAGAGAAGAAGGCCTGAAGTATCACCATATTTTCCTCATTAAAGAAGTTAATTTTCCATCTATTCTTCCCCATAGAGAGTAAAGTGCTTTTTCTGCTTTGTCTGATTTAGGCATTGCTCTGGAGGAATGGAAAACATTGGTATTAACATCTTGTTTTTGAGTGGCCCTGAAAACTCATTACATTACCATTCTTTCCCTTACCCATACAATAAGCTGCTGATGTGGTTGGTAGTCATATATCTTTCTTTTCACACTGTTTAATGCCATGCACCTAAGGTTACTGAGCAAATGTCCACCATAAGACAACACCTACAACAGTGCAAGTGACTAAAGTGTCATGACTACTTACCCTCAGGGATATGTAATATGTATAAACTATTAAACAGGCAAATGTTCTTACTGATACTGACAGCTCAAGCCTGGACAGAGTATGTTAAACTGCACTCGACTATGTGCTGATGGCTGTAACTCCCACTATGCTTAACAATCATTCGCTTGTCTTACCCACTCAGCATTCCTCTCAATACATCTTTCAAAAACCTTTAAAAGTATTGGCCAATTTATTTCATTACATAGATAAAGGGAGCAGCACCTTTATGACCTATTATCAAGCAGTGCATATTTTAATCTGACCCACAATTTTCCATGCTAATGAGATGCCCGTCATTATGCAGCAGATGACACACATGAGGATAGGTGTGGCCATTCTTCTTGTCTTCTTCTAGGTGAGCCATTATGACTGGAGAAGGAGAATGCAGTGCTCCTCTTAGAACACAATGCTGGTGTGTGCAGGGAGCTAAAATGGACGATTTTAAGCATAGCCAACTTCTCTTTCAAAGGTGAGACTCAATCACTGTAGCTTGTGTCTCCGAGGTAAACACTTTAACCATTATACCAATTAAAAGGTTTGATTCCCCTACATGGTTACATACTATCCTTCATCATTTAGGACATGTGTTTGTAGGTTGTTTCTCTGTGTATGTCTGAGCAGCATCTTTTATATATATATATATATATATATATATATGTGTGTGTGTGTATATATATATATATATATATATATATATATATATATATATATATATATATTTATTTATATGCATTTGCTTCAGACATCACATTACTGTGTTTTGAACTAGATACCTCAGTTGAGTTTTCCCAGATGGGATGTTATTTCAGAATGTAGATTATGATGGCTGTGAGTCTGAGCCCCCATTCCAACTGTGTCTGATAACACCCTTCCTAAATTTAGAAGTGTGTTTGTTGTTGCTTCAAGTATAGTACCTGTAGCATTATCTTATTAAAATGTATATTGGTTTCATTTTTTATCATATATGTTCCTCCCCCCACCCTCTTTACCACAATCCTTTCTATTGCATGCATTTATTTTCTTTATTATTTTGTGTCTCTCCATTTATTTTATTATTATATACAGCAACATCTGGGGATGCAGAAGACAGTGCATTTCTTTGTGCAGGTCCCAAGCCCAGATAAATGGGGAGGGTTGTGTCAGGAAGGGCATCCGGCATAAAACTTCGCCAAAACATTTCATGCAGTCACCAAGAAAAATTTTTATACCAGATCGGTCAAGGCCTGGGTTAACAACAACCGCCACTAGTACTGTTAACCTACAGGATGCTGGCAGAAATTGGGCTACTGTTGGCCGAAGGAGGAGAAGAGACAGAAGACATGGCCAAATGCAGGAGGAGAGGAAAAAGGCTAGGACTGTGGTAGTGAGGGTCGGAACTTTGAATGTTGGCAGTATGACTGGTATAGGGAGAGAGCTAGCTGATATGATGGACAGAAGGAAGGTTGGTATAGTGTGTGTGCAAGAGACCAGATGAAAGGGGAGTAAGGCTAGGTGTATCGGTGGTGGGTTCAAATTGTTTTGTCATGGTGTGGATGGGAGGAGAAATGGCATAGGAATTATTCTGAAGGAACACTATGCTGAGAGTGTTTTGGAGGTGAAAAGAGTGTCGGATAGAGTGATGTTTATGAAGCTGGAAAGTGATGGTGTAAATGGATGAGAAAGAAAAATTTTGGAGTGAATTGAATGAAGTGGTGATGACTGTACCCAAGGGTGAGAGAGTGGTGATTGGAGCAGATTTCAGTGGGCATGTTGGTGAAGGGAACAGAGGGGATGAGGAAGTGATGGGTAGGTATGGTGTTAAAGGAATGCAGAAGGTCAGATGGTAGTGGATTTTGCAAAAAGGATGGACATGGCTGTGGTGAATATGTATTTTAACAAGAGGGAGGAGCATAGGGTGACCTACAAGAGTGGAGGAAGATGCACACAGGTGGATTATATCTTATGTAGAAGGGCCAGTTTGAAGGAGATGTGAAACTGTAAAGTGGTGGCCAGAGAACGTGTCGTTAGGCAGCATGGGATAGTGGTTTGTAGGATGACATTGGTTATCAAGAAGAGGAGGAGGAGTGTGAGGGCAGCACCAAGGATCGAGTGGTAGAAATTGAAAAAGGGTAATTGTGAGGTGGAGTTCAGGAATGAGTTAAGGCAGGCACTGGGTGGCAGTGAAGAGTTACCAAATAGCTGGGAAAATACAGCAGAGCTAGTAAGGGAGATGGCTAGAAAGGTGCTTGGTATCACATCTGGACAGAGGAAGGATGACAAGGAGACATGGTGGTGGAATGAGGGAGTACAGGAGAGTATACAGAGAAAGAGGTTGGCAAAGAAGAAGTGGGATTGTCAGAGAGATGAAGAAAGTAGACAAGAGTATAAGGAGATGAGGTGCATGGCAAAGAGAGAGAGGTGGCAAAGGCTAAGGATAAGGCATATGAAGAGTTGTATGAAAGGTTGGACACTAAGGAGGGAGAAAATGACCTGTACCAATTGGCTACACAGTGGGACCGAGCTAGGAAAGATGTGCAGCAGGTAAAGGTGATAAAGGATAATGAGGGAAACATACTCACAAGCAAGGAGAGTGCATTGAGGAAATGGAAAGAGTACTTTGAGGGGTTAATGAATGAAGAGAATGAGAGGGAGAGAAGGTTGGATGATGCCGGGATAGTAAATCATGAAGTACAATGGATTAGCAAGGAGGAAGTAAGGATAGCTATGAAGAGAATGAAGAATGGAAAGGCCGTTGGCCCAGATGAAGCATGGAGGTGTTTAGGTGAAATGGCAGTGAAGTTTTTCACCAGATTGTTTAATGAAATCTTGGAAAGTGAGAGGATGCCTGAGGAATGGAGAAAATGTGTTTTGGTACTGATTTTTAAGAATAAGGGTGATGTGCAGAGCTGTAGTAACTACAGAGGGATAAAATTAATAAGTCACAGCAGGAAGTTATGAGAAAGAGTAGTGGAAGTGTCAGAAAAATATGTATTAATGTGTGTATTAGTAATATGCTTAGTGCATTTAGAACTTGAAAAGGGTTAACACATTTATTCTATTTCATACTGCATTAATGTGTACAAACTGCAGATGCTTTCTGACCTTGGATTGTCGGCTAAAATCTTTGCTTATGCTTGGAAATTTACTGAGAAGCAAATGATTTCTGCTTGTGTTAGGAAAACAATGAATAGAACAATACTACTTGTATAAATGTTATGAGGCTTAGACAAGAAGTTCCGCTTGTGCTGCAAGAAAATACACAGCTGTAGAAGCTATAGATAATTAGAACAAAGACTGCTTGAAAATATGAACTGTAATCAGCATTTGCTTATGCCTGAGTTAGAAAAGTACCTTAAAATGTAACACTTGTATTAGAATTATACAATAGGGGCCTGTAACAGGTTAGTGCCCACCAAGGCCAGGTTGTTTTTCTCAAAAAGTTTCTCACAAATCTAGTCATGCCAGCAGAAAACCTGAGTAACATCTGCTGTAGAACAATACTGAACGTTGTGTTTGATTACGGCAGCCATAGAAGGCCATGTCTTGTAAAACAGTATAAGAATAGCATACTTCCTGTTAGTAGTTAGGCAAAATCTTGTATTTGCATGTTTATGTCTCCTTGCTGCAAGTTATTAAAAGTGCCTTAACTGAACCTTACGTGTATTGGTCTTTGAAGTTTTTTTCCTTTGACAGATTGGTCCTTCGGACCGGAAACCCTCACTTCGCCTCGGATCAGACAGGCCAGGTGGCTTGAAACCGTACGGGGAAGAAACCACATTGGTTCTTCTTATTTGAAAAGCCCTCCGATTGAATTGTTGAATAAAAGAGGCCAGCCACTTTCTGATCTGTGACTGAAGGACGGGTTTACTTGAACCAGGTGATCAATCACGAAAGCTCAGGTAAGGTGAATCTACCTTTTTTTTTTCTGTTTTAGATCAAGGACTAGATTTGTATTGTTTTGTAAGACTTTGTTTATACAAGTCCAGGACAAAAAGATTACTGTCTTGTCATAGATCAGGGAAACAGAGCAGGTAGGCAGTCATTCTGAAGAGACCATAACAGAATCTGTGGTACCACGTTAAAAATAAGGAGTTACGTAATGATTAAAAGGGTAGAACAAAATGGGTAATAATTGCACAAAAAGGCCCCAAAATCCGCTGTTAACCGAAGACGCGAAATACATGCAGTCACAGCAAGCTGATAATATTAAATACTCCAAAGCACAATAACGTTCCCCCAGAAGAGCAGTTTTATGTGCGACTCTGATGTGTTTTTATAACGCTTTATTTTATTTTCGTATGTAAAGCCGTTCAGCTCCTGTTTATGGTTATTTGGACAATATTAAATACTACTCAAAATGGGTTAATAAGTATGAATTTGATGGTAAATTACAAAAATCCTCACTTGTCAAACTTGTCAAACAGCTTAAAACTGATTCTAAAGGTCGGGTAAAAAAGCAACGTCAATTAGGAATTCCTCAGGCACACAGGTGGATTGAGGAAGTAAACCGAAGGGAACAAAAGAATAATAATTCAAAAGCAATGTTTTTAGATAAGGAGGATAATAACTTAGTAACAGCATCTGCCCCTCCGCCTCCTTACCAGAATATGAGGCAAGTGAACAAGTTAGTCCACCTCCACGATATCCTGCTGTCACTGTAACTAGAGACACTACAAAAGCAAAACCGTTTATTAAAGAGTCCGTCAAGACCAGGTCTCGAACACGGGCAGGAAACTCAAAAGGGGACATTGAGTTATATCAAATGGGTAGAAATTCACGATCCATGAGTGAAGAAGAAATATACCCACTTATAGAAGTGCCTAATCCTCAGGCAGACAAGAAGGTCAGGACCCAACTATTCTAGTGTATAGACCCTGGACTCCGGAGGACATTCGGAAGGCCACTGAGGGAATTCCCCATCCAAAAGTTAATTTTAGAAAGTTTTTATAAGATTTGCAAAGAATGAGGCTAAGTTATAATTTAAACAGAGAAGAGGTAGAAAAAGTAGTCAGACAAATTGTGGGACCAGATTGGCACATGATTAGTGGTGACGGGAATCCCAGTGATGCTGCGCTCAGGCCCCTCCCACATAGCAGCGCAGAGCTAGACAACAGATTGAAAGGTCTTAAAGACCAAATCTCTGAGAAATGGAAGCCTAGGGCAGACTGGACTTGCATTAATCAATGCATCCAACAAGAAGGCGAGACTGTTGACAGATATTATGCCAGACTGTTAGAATGTTTTAATAACCACTGTGGAATGCAGGTTCCTGAAGATCAGACACAAGATTCCCCATATGAACAGCAGTTAAATAATGCATTTTTGAAAGGCAGTATTGCACCCATAAGCAGTTTTATCACAAAGCACATGGTAGATCATCGTACAAGCAGGTTACAGTCACTACTCGAATATGCTAGGCATGCCTAAAGGCATTTTAATAGCAAAAAGAAAAAAAAAGCCCAAGTATTTTCTGTAGAAGATGGAGCAGAAGTTTATGTAGTACAGTCTGGGAAAAATGGCAAGAGAAATGCCCAGGGAAACAAACAATCTGATCAGCAATCAGAGGACTTTGAAGGGCGAAAGAAAAGGGGTGAATGTTTTAAGTGCAGTAAAAAGGGACACTTGGCAAGGGATTGCAAGAAAAACAAGAAGACAACCTCGGAAGACAAGGAGGGTGAGGACTGACTATATGATAGTCGGGAATCACTAGAAGGAGATAGCAGAGAAAGGACAAATGAGAATGTGATAGAGGGAGTAGAGAATGTGACAGAAGAAATAGAGGAAGTGCAGGAAGTCACGGATAGTGAAGAAAATGAAATATTGGATTTGGCTTTATTGAGCTTAGAGCTCTATTTAGCAGACACGAAACCAGAAGTTACACTCCTGGTAGAAGGGTGGGAAGTCAGATTCTTGTGTGACTCAGGGGCATCATGGACCCTGATACATCCCTCCAAACTGCCAGAGAACTCAGAGTCTCCTGATTACATACTAGTGAAAGCAGCTAATGGACAGCTGTATCGGGAGCCCCTCTCCCATAATATTGCAATAACTAATCCTGTTTCAGGATTGACCCAGAAATGCAAAATTGTTGTTTCTGCAAAATGCCCAGTAAACTTCTTGGGCAGAGACCTTATGCCACTATTTGGTAGAGCAGTAGTTCCGACTATGCAGGGTATGAAAGCGCAGTGACAAATTGATACCTTTACAGTGCAATCAGAGGGTGAAATGTTTTATTGGTATAGCCAGGACTTGGTTACGACTGGTCCAGGGGCAGTGACCGAAGAATTGATGAACATAGCCATCAGCAAGTTCCCCTCCCTTGACATTGATAAACAACATTTGTTGCACTGTACTCTGTATTATTGTAACACACTGGGACTTGATAAGGAATATGAGCAAGAATTGTTTAGAAATCGTACAAACAGATTGATATTACATAATCTGTACTGGGACACAGAAGGGAACAGTGTAGCCAGCTGTTCATTGCCCCAGGAGTTCTTTGCACTCTATAAATTTAATTGATTACCACATGTTAGCTTAACTAAGGACAAAAATGTGAAATGGGTAGACTTAGGAGAAAAAGTCACGAGATGGGAAAAACAGACAAAGTTAGAACTGTTAGAACAGGGAAAACAAATGCAGAAGTTGAACTGGATAACTCAGACCCACCCAGCTGTACACTTGCAGTCTAGCAAGGACAGCTGATTAGCACTCCTATTAAAGGAGGAAGATAATGCCTTACAGAATATACCAGAAATTCTTTGGTCGACAGGAAAGTCAGATGTAGGACTTACTTGTACAGCGGGACCAGTTACTATTACGCCAAAGTCAGTATTTAGACCACAATAAAGACAGTACCCCTTAAGAAAAGATGCAGAGGTAGGAATCAAACCTATTATAGCAGCTTTACTTAAGGAAGGGGTGTTGGTGGAATCTCCTGATTCACCATGTAACACACCCTTATTTCCTGTTAAGAAAGCGAATGGAGAGTGGTGGATGGTCCAAGATTTACAAGCTGTAAATGACACAATAATACCAAGGGCACCTACGGTGCCAGACCCACGCACCCTGTTAAATGATTTAAAACCTCAACAAAAATATTTTTCTGTGGTAGATATCAGCAATGCAGTCTTTTCGATACTGATACACCCTGACAGCCAGTATTGGTTTGCATTCACATTTCAGGGGAAAAGGTATACATATACACAACTACCACAGGGATAGTGTGAAAGTCCAACAATATTCTCACAAGAAATGGCAAGCAACTTGGTGGAATTTACCCCACCAAGAGGTAGTCAGATTTTGCTTTATGTTGATGATATCCTGCTGGCGGCCCCCACCCAGCAAGTTTGTAAAGAAGATACCATAGCACTATTACAATTTTTAACCACTGAAGGACATAAGGTAAACAAAAATAAACTGCAGCTTTGGAAAAAACATGTTAAATACCTAGGATATGTAATATCCAAGAAGGGTAGGACATTAGATGAGGACAGAAAAGTAACGATTTTGCAAGCACCAAAACCCACTACCAAGAAGGAAATGATGTCCTTCCTGGGTACGACTAATTTTTGTCGGAGCTGGATTCCAAATTATGCCTTGGAATCTGCACCACTGACTAACCTGATTTATAAAAAGCCTATGGCAGTACATGATTTGTTACAATGGACACCAGAAGCAGAATCTGCTTTCTGCAAACTGAAACAGTTAATAGCATCCTCATTAGTTTTGGGATTACCAAACTATCATAAACATTTTTTACAAACTGTAGATTGTAAGCAAGGTTATATGACATCAGTGTTAACACAGCAGTATTGGGACAAGCAATGCCCTATCGCTTATTATTCATCACAACTGGACTCAGTGGCATGGTCTTTACCTCACTGTGTACAAGCAGTAGTTGCAGCTGCAATGGCAGTACAGGCTTCAGCCTCAGTAGTTTTGTTCCACCCTCTCACATTGAGAGTGCCTCATGCAGTCACCATTATTTTACTGCAAGAGAAGGTAGCATATCTTTCCCCTGCTAGGCATCTTTCCTGTATGACTATATTGTTGAGCCAACCTCGTATGACAATTGAATGATGTACGACTTTGAACCCTTCTACCTTGCTCCCAACCCCTGCAGATGGCACACCACACAGCTGCCTGCAGGTGATTGAGCAAAAGACACTGCCTAGAAAAGATCACGGATGTTCCCTTGGATGATGCCGAGGTGACATACTACGTGGATGGCTCATGCAAAAGGGGTCCTGTAGGACAGAACCTAGTAGGATATGTAGTAGTTTCTGATACTGACATTATAGAAGCAAAACCCTTACCACACAATTTATCTGCACAAGCAGCAGAATTGATTGCCTTGACATGGGCATGTACCTTAACAAAGGGTAAATGTGTAAACATTTTTACTGACAGCCAGTATGCTTTTTCTACTGTACATGTTTTTGTGCAACAGTGGAAAAATCGAGGAATAATAACATCTACTGGCAAACCAATCAATCATGCACAGTTTATTTTAGATATTTTAGTATCTATTCAGTTACCTCAGAAAGTAGCTATTTGAAAATGCACAGCTCATACCAAGCAACAGGACAGGATTTCAAAAGGTAATGCGAGAGCTGATACAGCTGCAATGCAGGCAGCTTCAGAAGTATTTCTTTTGAGTGAGGAACTACAACCCTCTGAGATTTTAGACTTAGAAATGTTAAAGACAGTCCAGACACTTACTACACAAGCTGAAAAACAAAGATGGGTAAAATGAGGAGAAATTCTCGAAAAGGGGCTGTACATCTCTAAAGAAGGGAAACTGATATTGCCATCTAATTTGTTTAGATATGCAGCT
Organism: Protopterus annectens; assembly: GCF_019279795.1. Lineage (NCBI taxonomy): Eukaryota > Metazoa > Chordata > Ceratodontiformes > Protopteridae > Protopterus > Protopterus annectens. The sequence goes on from NC_056743.1 coordinate 1,378,535,804, forward strand.
TTGTTGAGTCATGGGCAGTGCCATGCCTCAACAGGAGGGATGGTACAGCTGGTGAACCAAGTGTTCACGACATATAGATTCTTAAACTACTCAAAAAAATTTTGCTCGATGTGTCATGTTTGTAATAAACATCATGCACAAGGGGCATTAAAGCCTAAGCAAGGGAGTTTCCCTACACCACCGTATCAGTTTCATACTATCTGTATGGATTTTATAGAATTGAACAAATGTGAAAATAAGCAGTATTGTCTTGTCATTGTAGATATGTTTTCCAGATGGGTGGAAGCCTTTCCAACTAAAAATCCAGAAGCGGCAACGCTGGCAAAAGTTCTCGTTAAAGAAATCATCCCAAGATTTGGCATTCCGGATAGGATCTACAGTGACAACGGCATACACTTTGTAAACCAGATCATACAACAGTTAAGTAAACATTTTGGTATTTCTTTATAAAATCATTGTGCGTATCATCCACAATCTGCAGGGCTAGTAGAGAGGCATAATGAGATTTTAAAGAGTAAGCTAAGGAAGTTGATAGTAGAAACACAGAGAAATTGGGTGTACTGTTTGCCCCTGGCACTGTTGAGCATGAGAACTGTTCCAAATGCAAAAGGATTGACTCCTTTTGAAAAACTATTTGGGAGGGCTTATTCTATACATCAGAGGAAGCTGACAGTACACTAGCTGAGTATATGAGAAACCTGTTGAATTCTAAACATCTGCTGCAGTCAAATTCTGTTTTAGATAAAGAACAAACCAGACCGTCAGAAGTGGCAGTGCCCCCGGATACCTGGATCTGGGTGAAGACAGTAAAGAAAAAGAATTGAGCATCACCAAAGTGGGAAGGTCCATATCAAGTGCTTCTGTTGACACCCACTGCAGTCAAGATAGCGGAGTGCACCTCCTGGATCCACCTGACACACTGCAAATTAGTTAAAAACTTTGAACTGGACAAAAATCTTGTCATATGCCAAGATTAAAAATGATAGAGTCCAGAAGAAACAGGAATGCAGAACAACCCTTTCCTGAGAAGTATTGCATAATCATCCTGTTAAATGTACTAGTGACAATAATCTTTTTGTTGTGGCCTTTCCTTTTCTCAGCCACACAGACTGAACTGAATAAATGAGAAGCGTTACTCATAGACTGGCATCCAAACTTTAACACTTACCAGGCAATTAAATATGTGTATGCTGAGACTTTCAATGTTTCGAATTGCTGGATTTGCACAGCTTTGCCGACAGCATACTGGAGGTTATTAATGACTACGGTCCCCCTAGGGGTCAATGAGACCTGGGAAAACTTGATTTATGATACCTCAACCATTACATCACAAGATAAAATAGCATTGCACTTGTTTGTTCCACAAAAGGGAACTGTGTGTTTTTATAAAACTGATACTGTTCAGTTGGGTTGGAGCAATTGCGATGTGACTGTTCATTATAAATGTTACACTAAAGGTAACAATGCAGATTTTTATTGTAATACAAATTATGATTCATTTCTTGGATTGATGCGCAAAACACTTGAAGTAAAACATAATTCTGTTCTTTATAAACAACTGTCTATAATTGGTAAAAAAAATGTTTCATGTAGGGCAAGTGTATATTCATAGCAAAGTTACTACTAAAGTGGAGGACTGTTATTTTGTGTGTGGCAGAAAGGCATACAAATGGTTACCTGAGAATTGGTCCAGCAGTTGTTTTTTGGGCTACCTGGTTCCGGCCATACGACACACTGCAGTTTTACCTCGAGGAAAAATTTGGAATGTCCAAGAAGTCGTCAAGAAACCTGTAAATCCAGTGGGACAAATCGATGCACGTTGGAAAGACCATCATTCTATAGGCAAAGGACTGACACACATGGACTTGAGTGACAGTGTTATATTGTGGGCAGGCATATTACCAGCATATAGAGCAGTGAAATTGATCTGGGAGCTGAGAAAACTGTCTAAAGTTCTCGAAGTGATGAGCAATGCAACTTTTTCTGCCCTCGAATTGGTGACTGTTGAACTGAATGCCATGAGAACTGTAGTGCTTCAAAACCACATGGCTCTCGACTTCACCCTAGTGGCAAGAGGTGGTACTTGCGCTTTAATCCAAGAAGAATGCTGTTTGTATATTCATGACCATAAACACGAGATAGACAATCATCTTGAAATAATTCAGCAAGTGTCAGCCATGACCAAACCAGGCCCAAACCCACTGATGGACTTTTTCCAGAAATGGTTTGGTAGGTGGGGTACCATCCTAATGAACATCCTGATTGCCATTTGTGTAGGAATGCTCCTATTGAGAGTATGCGTTTGTTGTGGTATCCCCTGCATGAAAAGACTGATTAAAGACTTTATAGACATGTCAGTTTCTGAAACCTTATTTCAAAGTACTGAGTTTGAAGAACTGTTAAAAGATTGAAAATGCTTTCATAAGTTTAAACTGAATGACTCTCTTAACTGGAAATCTTGAGTGGGAAGAGGTTAGGAGAAGAAAACAAACTGTTTATGCTTATTTTGAAAGTAGAATAAAAGTATTAATAGGGGGGGAAATGTCAGAAAAATATGTATTAATGTGGGTATTAGTAATATGCTTAGTGCATTTAGAGCTTGAAAAGGGTTAACACATTTATTCTATTTCATACTGCATAAATCTGTACAAATTGCAGATGCTTTCTGACCTTGGATTGTCAGCTAAAATCTTTGCTTATGCTTGGAAATTTACTGAGAAGCAGATGATTTCTGCTTGTGTTAGGAAAATAATGAATAGATCAATACTACTTGTATAAATTTTATGAGGCTTAGACAAGAAGTTCTGCTTGTGCTGTGAGAAAATACACAGCTGTAGAATCTATAGATACTTAGAACAAAGACTGCTTGAAAATATGAACTGTAATCAGCATTTGCTTATGCCTAAGTTAGAAAAGTACCTTGAAATGTAACATAAGTATTAGAATTGTACAATAGGGGCCTGTAACGAGTTAGTGCCCATCAAGGCCAGATTGTTTTTCTCAAAAAGTTTCTCACAAATCTAGTCATGTCAGCAGAAAATCTGAGTAACATCTGCTGTAGAACAATACTGAAAGTTGTGTTTGATTACGTCAGCCATAGAAGGCCATGTCTTGTAAAACAGTATAAGAATAGCATACTTCCTGTTAGTAGTTAGGCAAAATCTTGTATTTGCATGTTTTTGTCTCCTTTCTGCAAGTTATTAAAAGTGCCTTAACTGAACCTTATGTGTATTGGACTTGGAAGTTTTTTCCTTTGACAGGAAGCAAGGTTAAGAAGGGACGTGATGATTAGTGATCAGCAGTATGGTTTCATGCCAGGAAAGAGCACTACAGATGCAATCTTTGCTCTGAGAGTGTTGATGGAGAAGTACAGAGAATGTCAGAAGGAGTTGCATTGTGTTTTTGTAGACTTAGAGAAAGCATATGACAGGGTGCCTAGAGAGGAGTTGTGGTATTGTATGAGGAAGTCAGGAGTGTCAGAAAAGTATATGAGTGGTACAGGATATGTACGAGGGTAATGTGACAGCGGTGAGGTCTGTGGTGGGAGTGACGGATGCGTTTAAGGTGGAGGTGGGGTTACATCAAGGATCAGCTCTGAGCCCTTTCTTATTTGCAATGGTGATGGACAGGTTGACAGACTAGATCAGACAGGAGTCCCCATGGACTATGATGTTTGCAGATGACATTGTGATCTGTAGTGGGAGTAGGGAACAGGTGGAGGAGACCCTGGAGAGATGGAGATATGCTCTAGAGAGAAGAGGAATGAAGGTCAGCAGAACTAAGACAGAATATATGTGTGTGAATGAGAGGGAGGATAGAGGAATGGTGAGGATGCAAGAAGTAGAGGTGGCGAAGGTGGATGAGTTTAAATATTTGGGGTCAATAGTTCAGAGTAATGGTGAGTGTGGAAGAGAGGTGAAGAAGAGAGTACAGGCAGGATGGAGTGGGTGGAGAAGAGTGGCAGGAGTGATTTGTGACAGACGAGTACCTGTAAGAGTGAAAGGGAAGGTCTACAAGAGGGTAGTGAGACCAGCTATGTTATATGGGTTGGAGACAGTGGCATTGACAAAAAGGCAGGAGTTTGAGCTAGATGTGGCAGAATTAAAGATGTTAAGATTTGCACTGGGTGTGATGAGGGTGGACAGGATTAGGAATAAGTATATTAGAGGGTCAGCCCAGGTTGGAAGGTTTGGAGCCAAAGCCAGAGAGGCACGATTACATTGGTTTGGACATGTGCTGAGGAGGGATGCTGAGTATGTTAAGAAAAAGATGCTAAGGATGAAGCTACCAGGTAACAGGAAAAGAGGATGGCCTAAGATAAGCTTTATGTATGTGGTGAGAGAGGACATGCAGGTGGTTGGTGTGACAGAGCAAGATGCAGAGGACAGGAAGAAATGGAAACAGGTGATCTGCTGTGGTGACCCCTACTGGGAACAGCCGAAAGAAGATGATGATACAGCAACATCTTGATTTATACCTGTATCTCAAGCAAGACCTGTTGGCCCACCATATCATGGTCCCAGCCTGACATTGTCATATCCACAAGTCCTGTCCCACCTGAACCACTCAGTACAGGTGGCCCTGCACTGGATGCTGGTACTGTTGTGCCCACCACTAGAAGTGTCAGTGTAGGTGATAGTTTTGTAACACATTGGCAGCTGGTGCTCATAGTGGGAGAGATCCTTAAAGGGAGGTTAGATGACCATTAGAGCCATATGGAGAACCTCTTCAAGTGACTCAGTGACTTGTGTTCTTGCCAAGCACTAGCCATAATCCAGTGGTGAGGGAACCCAGAGTGGCAAGTAAGCTCCCACTTAGTTGCAGCAGGCAGAGACAACAGCTGCAGAACCCCAAGTTATCCCCCATCCTGGTGTTCCCCTAACTTTTCTATCTATGCTCACTGCTATTTCTTGTCGGTTTTGTCTGTCTTTTATGTTGGTTTATGTGCCTCTGTAACCTACCCTTATGGTCTTAACTTACTCTTCCTTCCCTTACTTCCTTACCCAACTTATCCTCTCTTCATTTGTGAAAACTGAACACCTGTCCCATAAAACAAAATTTTACCTTCTCATCCCTCCAGTTATACCCTCATCATTCTTTTCACCTAGAGTTTTACACTCTGTTTGCATACGTTTTTTATTTCATTTCATTCCTATACAGCTCTTTCTACCTTTTAATTTGGTAAAAAAAAAAAAAGTAAATAAATGAACAGACCATGCATGGTCCTTTAAGGTTTGCAAATCACTTCCCCATCTTGTAACTGCTGGGATTGTGGAATCATGCAGGCTGACATAAATGTATGTATACAAATGATTTTATTTTATTTATTTATTTTACATTTGTTTACTAGGAAGGTCCGACTGGACACAGATCATTTTTTCAGCAGAGGCCTAGGGAGAGAAGCTCCACATTATTGAAAAGTAAAGATTACATATACAGAATATAACAATATGCATACAATTACAGAGGAGTAGTAAAATATAAAACAATTACATATTTGAGAAAGATTGTAAAATTAATCCAGTTACAGAACATAAACAATGTATATACAACATATGAGTACAATAGTCAGATTATGCTCAGAAATTACAATGAGCTAACTTTTATATAAATGTACAACTCAATGAAACAATGAGGTATTTTCATAGATAGAAACTTGAAGGAGTCAATACCAGAAACTTAGGAATGTGAAGAAGGAAGAATGGTGGTATTTGGGTTTGGGTATGAGCTTATCTTTATCCAGGGGTAGTACATGAGCATAACCAGGACTTCAAAAGTTGCTCTTTAAGTATCTTTTTAAAGTGGAATGTGTTGGTGAGTATAGTAATGTCAGTAGGGAGGTTATTCCAGTTTTTAGATATATGATTAGAGTAGAGGGAGTCACCTGCATCATTGTTGATTATGATGGCTGTTAATAGTGTTTTATTACTTGAGTGTAAGTGTGAGTGTAAGTTGCAGTTAGTAGAGTAAGTGTGTAAGAGTTTGTGGAGGGAAGGGATCTTCTCTGGATGATTTAGAATTTTTCGGATGATGGTGAATTGGTTATAGAGCAGTAGCTGGGGCAGCTCTAACCAGTTAAGTTTCTTGAGTGCTGTGCTGTGGTGTGTTCTAAATGAAGAGTCTGTGGAAAACCTGGTAATTTTGTTGTAACATATTTCTAACTTAGTTAAATCAGATTTTCTAGGTTGGTGAGAAGTGAAGAGGCATAGAGAAGAGTTGAAAGCAGGTGTTTGGGAAATAGTTCCTTTTGTATTATACATGAGAAATTGTCTCTAAATAGGGTGCCAAGTTTTTTGTGTACTTTTTTATTGTTTGTACTATATGAATATTAAATCTTAAGTTGCTGTCAGTAATTACCCCTAGTAACTTAGTGTGGGTAACTTGTGAGATGATGGTGTTATTTAAGGATATAATGTTAAAGGGGGAGCACACTTTGTGGGGTGAAAAATCATGTTTGGTTTTATTAGGGTTTAGAATTAGTTGTGAATGGATAGCCAAGTCTCCACCTGTAGGAAAGTCTTGTGTTATATGGTGTTGTTCTTGTAGATATGGAGCAGCACATATCAGTGTGAAATTGTCAGCATACTGGATGTTAGATGCATGTTATTTTGCAGAGTGAAGATTGTTAGTAAATAGTGAAAACAGTAGTGGACCCAGGTACTCCTATGGTAATAGGCAGAAGAGGAGAGTGCTTTTGTTGCCATTGGACAGCTTGCTGTTAATTGGTTAGGTAGTCATGGAACCATGCTAAAGTAGCTGGACTTAGATTCAAGTCAATTAGTACTTTGATCAGTTTGCTATGTGAAATCATATTGAAGGCTTTAGAAATATGGAGAAATATGTTCCTATGAGTATTAACAGTATCAGTGAAAGAAATTAGTGCTGAAACTAATCTAGTACTATCACTGTTCATCATATACCATGAAGCTGTGCTGCTATATTTCACATCTCAAATTACTATATTAAGGAAATATCTTGCAGTACTTATATTGGGGGTTCTGCTACAGGTTGCGTTAATGAGCTGACTACTATTGTGTGATAGACGGCACATGCGAAAACAGATGTGATCATACATTTTCAAGCATTTATCTTTGCAAATTATTAGAGCTGCAAGTATAGATGCAGGCAAAGAGTTTAGATTTCAAAGGTGGTGCCTACTGGAGTTCAAAATCCTCCTCTGGCACCTCTACCACCATTACAGGGTGAGGCCCATAGAGAAAGTCTACCAAGGGCCTCAGTATATGGTAAAGGTTTGGAGTAGACTAGCACAAGAGGTGACATGCTACAGGTATCCCCAAAAAATACCACTGCCATTATAACAGTATGAAGAGAAGTCTTTGCTTCCTGGGCTGATATGAGGTTGAGGTGAAGGAACAGCTACCAGTTATGTACTATAACTACACCATGGCTTACCTTTTCACATAGAGACTGTCATTGTCTGCCATGAAATGTATAACATACTCCTATTTCTTTCTCAACAGCCCCTATACAGATTGCTGAAAATGAATAGTTGCAGAAGAGAACATTTGTATTCCTCAGGGTTCAGTATACCCATTACAGATAGAGTAGCTTTACATGTTGGCAATCCAGTCAGTTGTCATACCAGTATTCACATTAGGTATGTGTTTTCCCCAAGGTTATCAAACTAGCAAATATCCTAAGCAGTACTTTATTTTTGGATATGTGTGATTTGCCTTAGTGTCAGAAACTCTAGATAACTTAACCCCGTGCACTTTTTGTTGTTTAGGATCTATCCTGTAACATTACAGTACTTAAGATGATAGGTCAATAGCTTACTTCAAGTGCAACAGGTATGAATGCTGTCCTTTTACTTCATGCCATTGAAGATTTTGCCTGTTATTTGCAAAAATACAACTGCACACATAGCACATATGTTCAGTATGAAGGGAAATAGGTTTTACACTTTACTGTATACAGTGTTGGCACTTTGGTTGCATGTTCAGTATTGAATGGTAGAACTAGAAGGATGACTACATGTATGCCAGTCGTTGCAACATTCTATGGACATATGCATGTAGATTAACATGTTAAGGTGCTACTGTCTTAGTGTTATGCTGGCAGTGGATGCGGTCCCCTCCCTTTGGAAGACTTTTCATTATGCGAGTGTGTGTGTGTGTGTGTGTGTGTGTGTGTGTGTGTGTGTGTGTGTGTGTGTTTGTAATACAAGCCATGAGTGTGCATTTCACTGCAGACTTTTCTTACACTGCTGATATAACTCTGCATGTAAATGGAGGTTGAAAATGGCGCATCATGGTTACAGTGCGATGGGTGTTTCATGACTACTGCATTATAGTACAGGTGAAATAGTCAGACTCAGGTTTATGTTTCACTGAGATTTTTTCATGGTATTCATACTCTTCCCATCCCCACCCCTTTTTTTGCTGTCCTTTCTGTTATATACATTTTTAGCTTGTTTGCTTCTTTTCCATTTATTTTCCATTTACATGCAGCAGTATACATGAGTATCCAGACCACCTCTGTCTACATACAGACCATCACAGTAGTCAGGGAGCCCAGGGTAATAAATTCCGACTGAGCCCAACTGGATGCAGCAGGTAGGGAGTGGGGCTGCACATCCCATTCTATCCCCCTTTGTGGTGTTCCACTCACTTTTTTGCCTTTTAACTGCTCCTGCTTGTTATCCAGTCCTTCCCATCACTCTGTCTTTCCTGTGTGTGTCTGATTTATCCTTTACCATTGCCTTTGCATCCCTGAATTTGTTAGCTCCTCTTGTGTTAGTCATGTCTACCTTACCTTGTATGTGTGTTTGTGTGCCCCTTCTACCTACCTTAGCCCTCTTGCTTTCCTCTTACTTCCCTTTCTACTGTGTGTGTGTGTGTGTGTGTGTGTGTGTGTGTGTGTGTGTGTGTGTGTGTGTGTGTGTGTGTCTGTAATAGGCAGTTGGCCCCCCAAAAAATTCCTGTTTCCTCACCTTTATCCTATTCATCCCCTTAACGTTCACATTAGCTTTTACCCTTTGTATGTTTCTCTCTTTTACAAACAAAGTATAGAAAATAACATGAACATTAAGGGAATGAACTCTTCTCAGCTCAAGTGCCTTCTGTGTGGAGTCTGAATGTCCTCCCTGTGGTTGAGCGAGTTTAAAAAAAAAAAAAAGACATGCAGGTGTGAGTCCATGTGTGTGTGTGTGTGTGTGTGTGTGTGTGTGTGTGTGTGTGTGTATGTATGCCGAGCTGGTAACTCAACAATGTAAAAACTCCATTATAACAGTATAAAGAGGAGAAGTCTTTGCTTCCTGGGCTGATATGAGGCTGAGATGAAGGAACAGCTACCAATTATGTACTATAACTACACCATGGCTTACCTTTTCACATAGAGACTGTCATTGTCTGCCATGAAATGGATAACATACTCGTATTTCTCTCTCAACAGCCCCTATACAGTTTGCTGACATGCGGACCTGTGATCTGCTGTGGTGACCCCTAATGGGAGAAGCCAAAAGACATTGATTTTGCTTGTTTCTCACCTTTCACCACTTTCTTATCTGATTTCCACCCTTTAATTTGGTCAAAGAATTGATCCACTCTCAAGCTTCATAGCTATTTACAGCCAACACATATTTTATCTGTCTTGCTGATATTGCACAGATCTCCACATAGATGCAAGCATGACTGCAGCTTAAAACTGGTGTTTGTATTTTCCACTGGTTGTAACATACTACTGATCTTCCTACAGTCCCTGTTGCAGCCTCGAGAGGGATATTAAATGAGCTATACTTCATGCACTGTTAACTACATGTATTTGTTCTGAATGAACCCTGGGAATCATAATGTACACATTATAAACAGAGAAGGCTGGCTGTGATTGTGTCCTCATGGCATTTAAATCCCATAGCATATGTTCTTTTTAGCTGTAATAAAAATAAATAAATAAATAAATAAAAAGAAAATTAATATGTAGGCAATGAGAAAGGATATCAGAATATAGGCAAGGAGAAAGGAATAGGGGGATCCTAAGTGAAAGACCACCACTGACAGAGATTTTAGTTTAATCTAGAACAGAGGCTGCTGTTAAAAAGGGGATAATCAGCAGGTCATACAAAATATTACATTATAAATACAGGAATCAATCAGACAAGGTTAGGAAGGATTGGTAAGAGAGACTGGATAAGCAATTCACAGGGAAACAATGTGAGGATATATATATATATATATATATATATATATATATATATATATATATATATATGGACAAATTATAGAAAACTTAGGACCTTGTTTGGAATTGTTTGCATAGGTATTGTTATACCCCAAGCAGATTCCAGTTATTTTTCCCCAGGTAGACTGCAAATTTTGAAGGTATGATGGGGGAAAATGACATAATCAGGAGCATGTTTTTTGGGAGTGTAATGAGTTGGTAGACTTTATAAATTCCCTGCAGACTACTCTGTCAAAAATAGTGGATTGGCAAATTGGTGTAACTAACAAAATTATTTGTTGACCTGTGATACAGGATCTGAATTATCTACACATTGTAAGGCCTTACTGAATTTAATTCTGATGGCTGCCAAAAAAGGAATTGCTAGAAAATGAAAATTAAAGTCTAAACTAACCATATTATAGTCACAGAGATAAAAGTGCTGGAAGTGGAATGTTTAGAAAAGAATAGGAGCAAAAGGAAATGGGAATTGTGGGAGCAATACATGCAGTGTAATGTTTTTGGAGTAGGAATGAGGTTTAAGGGAATGCCGGAATTGAATGAGCTATGTAATGTTTTATTGACAATCCTGGGGATTTAATAAAATCTGTGTAGGCATAGTGTAAAGCCTACACGGAAGATACTGTGGCCATGTATGCAGTACCCCCTCGGTAGCGCACCATGCATATGAATAAAGGCGCATTACTGAGGGAGAGCCATGTCACACAGTTATTGTATCAGTGTAGGGAGTGTGCGACTGTGTGTGGAGATGAGTAACATAGCCCCTGCAGTGTTGCAGTGCCAGATATCAATGTATGCATATGTAATAAAAAGTTAATTTGTTTTAATTTTGTTGTTGTTGTTGTGTTTGCACTGCATGGCACAGTGCACAGCAGTGGATACATGTTAGACATCTAAAATAGAAACTGGATACATTTCATTATGAATGCAAAGGTCAAGTTTAAGCATAACTGAGCAGGACTGCATGGCATGCTGCGTTACTCAGCAGTGCTTAAACATAGTGGAGAGATATGTGTAAAAGTATAGCAACATTCCAGACAGCCACATAGCTAAATGGTTAGAGTGACAGCCTTATGTACAGTAGTTGCAGGGTTTGAATACAAAGACAGATTATTTTGTAAATACACATTATGAGATTTATGTTAAATCCCGGTTACATTTGGTATGATTACACAGACATGTTATTAAATTTATTTTGCAAATACACATTTATGAGATGTACTATTAAACCTTGATTTAATTTTATATGAATAAACAGGTTATTAAGCATTTATGTTGCAAATAGATATTATGAGAAGTATGTTTAAACCCTTGAGTGAATATTGTATGTATGCACAGACATGTTATGAAGCATTCAGGTTGCAAATACACATTATGAGATGTAGTTTTAAATCCTGCTTTGCTGTGATCAGCTAAGCTCTGCTAAGCACAGCTAAACCTTGCCAAGTACTGCTTAAATAAGAAATGCTTTAGCAGTGCTTAGCTGGTTTGCACATTGCTAAGCAGTGTGAAGCACTGCTAAGCAATGCCTGTTTAAACATTCCTCAGCCCAGCTAAGCTGGTTTGCATGGTGCTAAATGAAGTGCCGCATTTTTAAAAATTGCCCAATGGAGTTGAAGGGTGGGAAAACAGGCTTATTTAAGTGCAACAGGTGGGAATACAGCAGAACCAGTCAGGGTTTGAACTTGGCAGGAACTACAGCATGTGTTGGAGACTGTGTGCACTTCCAGGTGCAGCATTGGGGCATTCTGGAGTCCAGGGTTATGGTTGGACTCCTTGTGAAAGACCATGATGTCTGGCTGCTGCAGGGCCAGTTCCAGGGATTGGGGTACAAGTCAGCGGCCTTGGACCGGCTGGCATGTGATCTCACCAGTGCAATTGGTATCCTCCACATGGGCAAGCAGGTGCATCATCATTATGATGACCTGAAGTGTTAGAAGGGGATCTCTTGGCCAGCTGGGTCCAAGATGTTCGGGATGGGAATGCCCCATGAGTTTGTTCATAGGTTCATAGGTTGGTACTAGGCTATCAGCCTAGCCATAACAATTCCCTGGCTATTTCTTCCCACACTATTTACTTCCCTGGATCCCTGTCTAGCAGGCCAACTGACGTGATCCCCGGGGTGAATTTCCTTTCTCCCATCCAATTGTCAAGATTCCTTTTGAAGAGGACCAAAGAGGCACTCTGCTTGACATGTATGGGCAATCTATTCCAGAGTCTGGGGAGTCTCTGGGTCAGGAACTTATCCCATCCAGCATGTTTTGTTTATTGTGATGACAAGGTTTAGATCCCTGGAGCATGTGGCTCTGAGGGATTGGGATTTCTTTAAGTGTAGCATGTCCAACAGCTTTGGGTTTGACATGGCCTTGTATGTTAAGCAAAGATCGCCTCTGAGTAGACGATATGTGACAAAGTATAGCTGGTGTTTTTTAAGGCGGTCAGCGTAGGCCATCTGCTTTAGGCCTGTGATTCTTTTAGTGAGGTATTTCTGTGGCCTTTCCAGTTGCTGCAGATGTCTTGAGAGGTACATACCAAGTGGGGCATTGCATTCTATAATGAGTCTAACGAGGGATGAGTACAGTGGGACAATGACCTCCTTTTTTCTGGATGAAAAGCCCTTAGTGATGAGGTGTGCCACATAGAAGGATTTCCTGACTGTTGTGGTGATGTGGTTATCGAAGGTGAGACCACTGTCCACCTGTGTCCCTAAGTCTCTTATCAAACTTTCGGTGTTTAGTGTACTGCCACCTATATGGTAATTCACGGATACATGTTTTTTCCCAAAGGGGATAACTGTACATTTCTTGGCATTGAGCTTGAGCCCATGGCTCTGGCACCAAGCATCTGTTTCTGTAAGGCCCTTTTGTAGAGTATCCACATCATTTGCGGATTCAATAATGGCTCCCAGTTTGCGGTCATCTGCAAACTTTGTTATCCAGAGTCCCTTAGTGTTGGCCTGTACTTCAGAGAAGTAGATGCCAAACAAAAGTGGTCCCAGGACTGAACCCTGAGGTACTCCACTTGTCACTTGTCTGGAGCTGGATTTGGAGTCGGCTACTTTTACAGTGTGGGTTCTATCAGTAAGCCAGTTAGCAACCCATTGGGTGACGCATGGATTAATGCCCAGCTTAGTAAGTTTATCTATGATTCCAGAGTGGGGGATGGTGTCAAAGGCCTTGGCAAGGTCTAGCTAGGCTGTGTGGACCACCTTACCCTTGTCCATGGCTCTGGAGACTGATTCGAAGAAGTCATTCAAGTTCAGGAGGCAAGATCGGCCCTTCACGAACCCAAACTGGGTGGGGTCCAGTGTTTGTAGGTTGCCAATGTCTTTGTTTATAAGTTCCATGATAATACGCTCCATGGCCTTGCAGATAAGGCTTGTCAGACTGATGGGACTGTAGTTTCTGGGATCCAAGGTGGATCCCCCCTTGTGGAGTGGGATAACTGTAGCTGTGCACCACTCAGTGAGCATGAAACCTGAGGTGAAGCTATGATTAAACATGACACTTAGGTGAGGTGCCAGTTCATGTTGTAGTTCATGTAGTATACAGCCCGGGATGTCATCTGGTCCCATGGATGCTGTATTCTTAGCTTTGGAGAGTGCATTTTTTACCTGTGTGGCCATTATTACCAGAATTTGGCAATCTTCCGGTATTGAGATGGGCCATTTAGGGGGTGAGAGGGGGGTGAAGTTGGCACTGAATCGATCTGCTAGGATATTGGTAATATCTTTGAGATCAGTACATTTAATGCCAGTCTGTTTTAGCTCAGAGCAGATCTGAGCATTGCCATTTAGATTCTTGACATAGTTATAGAATGCCTTGTTGTTGTCTTTGGAATCTTTGGCAATTTTATTTTCGTAACTAGCTTTGGAGGATTTTATGAGGGAGCTCAGTTTCTTACTGAGGCTGGTAAGGAAGTTTTTTGCATCCTGGGATTTTCCTCTTTTCTGCAACAGTTTCTTCCTTTTGTTGTAAAGTTTGTTTATGGCAGGGGACCACCAGATTGGCTTCTTTTTTTGGATGAGAGCATCTTGGTTCTATTTGGGATGGCACAATTTATGCATGAGTGGATGTGCTCGTACAGTGCCTTAGTGTAGGATTCAGCAGTTGAACTTTCAGCTCCTGTCTGCATGGGTGTCATGAAGTTTGTCACTTCTGACTTGAGTAGCATGAAGTTGGCTTTGGAGAAGTTTTTTATGGAGGTTTCCTTACTGGGGGGTGGGGGTGAGATGTGGATGTTAAGGGTGATTAGCTTATGGTCAGACGTGACTAACGAGGGGGTGACCATAGATGTGGAGCATTGATTTCCCATGTTTGTAATGACTAGGTTTAGGATGTTGGATTAGTTGATCCAGGGCGTTGGAATTTATGAATTCCAAGAATCGTTGGACAAAGGTGTTGGTACATGAGTAGCTTTCCCACTTAATGGCAGGGTAGTTAAAATCACCCAATTTGGATTGCAGTCTTACCTAGTGTTAGTTGCACCTGGAAAATTTCAGATGCATTGTGTTGGGCAACTAGCCTGGTGGTGTGAATATCCTTGGTGAATATTGACACTCCTCCACCTTTAGTGTTTCGGTCCTGCTTTGGTGGCCGAAAAGTGTGGTAAGAGTTGTAGCCTGGTATTGCAGGGGTGCTCCCTGGAGCCTTGAACCAGGTCTCAGTTATTGCACAAATATCGATGTTCTCCATTTTTAGGAGTGCCTCGAGAGAGTTTATTTTGAGGTTTAGACTTCTAGCATTGAGTAGCATTACCTTCAGATTTTGCATGCTTGTACCTGTTATGGTGGTGGATTTGTTCTTTGAACTTTGCCTAAAAAAGGCACTATAGGGGTGGCAAGAGCCTTAGCCAGTAACCTGAATCCCAGAGGTGACAGGTGCAGACCATCTCTGGCAAAGCATTATTTTGAGGTTTAGACTTCTAGCATTGAGTAGCATTACCTTCAGATTTTGCATGCTTGTACCTGTTATGGTGGTGGATTTGTTCTTTGAACTTTGCCTAAAAAAGGCACTATAGGGGTGGCAAGAGCCTTAGCCAGTAACCTGAATCCCAGAGGTGACAGGTGCAGACCATCTCTGGCAAAGCATCGTGGTCTGTCAATCATGTCATCCCAGGCAGACAGATACTGGATCCCCTTTGAATGACACCAGAAGCTTAGCCAATTGTAAGTATTGTTAGCATTGTTTTACCAAAACATAATCTGAATGTATGATAGACAAGTATACATAATGGTGTGCTTCTCTCCCCACAGCTGGAGTGGAGAGAGCTAGCAACCTAGAGGTACAGGCAGAGCACCTGGTCAGGTTTCACCATGAGTGTGGTGAGTACAGATTTATCTTGCAATCTATAGTCATATAAACAAGAAAGAGTAAATTAGTAACTACCAGTAGTTATATTCAGTTTTGATTGGACTGCAATTAATGTGTTCATAGACCTGGACTGAAATAAGTGAGTAATGCAATGTACAGTTCAATAAAGATGAAAGCATAAAACCTGATAATGTTAAGGAAATAGAGTTTCTACTGCATTAATTGTGGAATTACAGCTGTATTGCAACACCTGCATTATATGAACTGTTCTTCAATAAAGACTGAAAAAACATACCAATCACTGTATGAAGTCAACTTTAATAAAGCTGTGTTTTGCAATATGTGTGTATTTTGGGTTGCTGGTCATGAAATTGAGTATTACATCTGCTGTGAACTAAAAACAAAAAAAACACTAAGTGATTGAAGGTTAGCTAATAAAAAGTGTTCTGCTAAACTAGATGTGGAGCTGTCCTACAATATATAGTCCATTATGATATTGTTTTTCACTAAGATTTGAAGCAATAATAGAAACACCCAAGGTATATTGTGTATATCTGGATTGTCTTGTGTTAACCATTGCACTTTAGCTATATGTATTCCTGCTCTTAGGTATGCTGCTGCATGCAAGTATGAAACTGTAATTGTTATAGACTGCAAATATACCACCTGCAACTGTGTATGGATCAGGTAGCCAACCCACCACTCTGATATGGTTTGTACACATTACAGATATTTCTGCCCACTAGGGGTATATTGTCTACACCTGCATTCCATGTATTAATGCACAGTTCACCTACTATCTCTGTCATGCATGAATCTCATGCTTGTGTGTTCAAGTGTCACTGCAGTCTTGTATAACATTCTACTTCTATTACTAGGTCATATGTTGTTACCAGGTGAGTTCTAGGCACATATCAGTCAATCAATATGCGGCAGTGGCTCAGTAGTGCAGTTTGATAAATGCTAGGTCTGATGTTTATCTTGTCACACACAAACCAGGGTTCAAATCCAGTGACAAGTACTACTAAATATTACTGAATCAGTTGTGTATTGTTAACAAATGTCTCCCCACATAAATTACAGACAAATAAATGGCTGTAGTAGCAGTTAGAATGGATTAATGATTTGTGTGTTCAGTTGTACCAGAGTGTAAACACCATTGCTCAGCAATGTGGTAAGTCATCAGAAAATTAAGGCAACAAGTACAATACTAATAAAAGTTAATACAAGAAATAAAATGTGTAATCTTGATATGGCTGTATGCACTAGCAGCTGGAGATTTTAAATCAAAAGTGGGCGGCAGGAGACAGCTGAATGGGTGGGGCCAATGGGAATGAGTGTGGCCAACTAGAAAGGAGTGAAACTATGCTCAAAACCACAAAAACTGGGACTCTGATTAAATGTGCTGCCCTGGCTGCCAAATCATCATTATGAGAGTCCAATCAAGACAAAATGAAGTGGAGAAGAAAAAAATATTTCAATGCATTGGCTACATGACAGCTTACTTAATAGCTAGATGGAAACAAAAATGTTGTGAGTCTTGAAAAAACAAATTACTTTTTAAATACATTACTGGAATGCCAATCAAAATCAAGTATAAAAAAAACAAGCAGCACTCAACTCAAACCATTTTTCCTTGCACTGCAGTTCTAATTATAATTTATATTCAGCTTTATAAAAGTACCAAGCAACATGCTGAAAGTAGCAATCTGTGTGGTACACCCACTTGTAAAAATGTTTCTTATCCAAAAAAGACCTGCTGCCTAACAACTATCTACTTGTTTCATGGGAAAACATGATCAAAGTAAAAAATGAACAGCAAACAAGAAACAAGCTCAAGATAAATTTCTTAAATGATTACCGTGCAGGTTATGGACCACACATGAGTCTGTTTACTTTACGGATAAAGCCTACAAAGATGACTGCAAGTCTACCAACAGATATAATGAGCTTCTGAAAATACTGTAATCCTGTCCTTTATTACAAATACTGTCATATGCATTTCAATATCTAAGGCTTATACGTTATCTAGTTATGTAAATATTGTCTGCACGGCAACAACAAAAAGACTTTCAGTGTTGGTAATTCTTTAAAAGTATGCTTATTAAAGCTTACTCGCATCTTACAATCCCAGACAAGCTTACCTGATTTTCATTAAAGCATTGCTACTTAAACACAGAGCAACAGGCACTGCAACAACATATATTTTCTGAATAATGAGAGGCATAAATCAACAGTATAAAAATATGACAGAAAACCAAAAGATTCTTCAAAATCAAGGACAGATGAAAAGCCACTGTAGTACTTGTGTCTTCCTTGGATGGGTGATACTCTGCACACGTACACTGCATAATTGCTCCTTGCCTTGCTTGGACACCTCCAGAGTCACTACATGGGGGAGTTGGGTACAACAAGTATGTCACAATTTGAAATGTCTGTGGCTGATGCTGATGGCTCTGACACATTTGTCATACATCTCAACCTCAGAGCAAGAACTCTGGACAAAGATATAAACAGAAGTGGGACAAAGCCCCCCCCCAAAAAAAACAACAGTTTTTAAATATTGCTCTTATAAACTTAGAAAGATAATAGAATAGTAGGTCTTGCATTAGTATTATTTTTCTGCAGGGTGTGAAATCTGAAACTCAAATGTCTATCATTATTTTCTAACTTCAGTCTTTAAAGATTTGTCACTAATTTGCCCAAAAACCCACAATTTTATGAAAAATGGACCAAAAATGTGACGCAAAAATATAAAGTAGCCACACAATACAGCCGGGAACCTGCCAAAGAAGGGACACTTTTTTAATATTAGTACTGCAAAGTTGAGCAGCTGACAAAATAAGAGGATCTACATGCATTTCTGAAATAAAAGTAATGTATAACTCTGATCATTACAATTATTTATTAATTGTAAACCCTCCACGTTTTCTTCCAAAATTGCCATTTTGTGGAGGGATTATTAGGGGAGAGCAACATTTTGAGACAAAATCAGGGACAGTTGAGAGGTTTGTATATGCCTAATTCTATAAAGCAATTTATATGTGCATACCTCTCAACCTCTTAACATAGGAAATATGGACAATGCCAAATATATCAAGGGAACATGCAAACAGTACTAAAAAAACTATTGTTTAAACTTATACAGTTGATAGAATAACAGGTCTTGCTTTAGCATGCATTTTTCTGAAGGGTATGAAGTTAGAAGCTCAATGTCTGTCATTATTTACTGACTTCATTCCTAAATGATTTGCCAGATAACCACAAATTTTATGAGGAACAAACCAAAAATAAGAAGCAAAAAATCTATTCATTCTGTGAAAATCTGGGCAGTTGAGAGGTATAGTTCAGCAGGGGCTGTCTTTGAATTTGCCACCCTTCCTCCCTCACAAAATCATGGTTGAATGGAGCTACCTCCCTGCAGCCATTTCAATATCCCATTATTTGGCTATTTCACCCCATTTACCATAAACATTGTAATGTGCATGCTGCTTTACTTCTTTGATGATTTCGATTTCATTTAAAAGTTTTATTTCACATTTTACAGCAAAAACACTAATAGACATCTGCTAAACAAAGCAATGCAGCCTCACAATGAAATTAGACTTAGCATTAACTCATTACATCCGAGTGACGCCTCCAGGTGCATCTGCAGTTACCACCTACTGATGCATCTAGGCATCAAATATTGCTTATTCATATTTACATCAATACTTCCAAAACCATGCTATGTGCAAGGTTTTAAAATATTTCATCTTAAAGCTGACACAATGGCAAACTCAACTACATTAATATTTGACCCCTGCCTAGTGCAGGTAAATAGACATTAACTGCTGTTTTTATGATGTTAATTTACATAGATATAATTTTCACATTTTTCAAAATATCTCAATAACCAAGTAACAGAGATGGAACTTCTTATATGAAAGCTGTCAGCTAGATGAATAAAATGCTGCTGACAGTATGTGTGTAACTGGTGTGATTTCTGAGATATTGTAAATTGTTTACAAAAGATTACAAATGTAACGGTTATTGAGTTTACTGTGGATAAAACATTAAGTTTAAAACCTAGAACTTAAAGAATACTACCACTATAAAAATAGTTTGCGCTAAAGAGTTTGCTATTTATACTTATTTCATAACCCATATGGATACAGAGATATGAACATTTGTTTGAAATGTGAGGACATCATTTGATTCTGTCAGAAGGGTTAGGCCCCGCCCATCAGATGTTACATTGCATACTTCCTGAGCTCCATTGGAGGGAATGAGTTAAAACTTCTCTGCTCTTAAAACTCAAATTCTTTGAAACAGCAATGAAACCTGCATTCAAAGAAAATACATCTGACCAGTGACAAATAAACATTAACTTTGGGCTGTTTTCAAATCATAGGCCCATTGCACATGAAACATACATGTGTTATTTGATGCACCTTCCTGATTGTATTAAATTATATTCCTTGTATTATACAGTACAGTTGTTAGACACATTTTAATTTTATTGTTTTGAACATTTTTCCAGTAAACAATGAAACAAAATGCATGCACCAATAATGACAAAACTGCCCAATTCAGAACATTTCCATTATAAAAGTCTACTCAAACTTCTACAATCCACCAGTATCAGTAAATATGCACAATCAGTCCACAATACACCTTGGTAGTCATATATGCCCTCCTGACATGTAATAGTCTCCTGTAGTTGTGTACCTGTAGGTGTTACTGCTTGGCCCATACTGTCCCATGTGGATAGCTTGAGAGGTATGTATGTGCTACAGAAGCTATAGTGCACTTGTATACAAAAAAAAAGGGCAGACCTGTAGAGTATATAAAAGTACTGTTGCAAAAAATATAGCCTATACTGGTATTAATGGACTGTATTTCTCTCTCCCCTCACCTTTTATCTGCATAATAATTTATATTGTTATACTATTTATTTATTTTCCATTTGTTTACCAGTTTAGTGTGACTGAACACAAGGTAACCATTTTCAGTGGAGGCCTGGGGAGAAAAGCTCCAAATACATAGTAACAATTATAAAAAAATAATAAAAATAATAAAAAAATTATATAAACATAGCTATTTTGTACAAACAGCATAGAACATATAAAAGGAGTAAAAGTCAGAGTTTTGCAATTGATGCAGCATTCAGTAGTTATAATATTCAGAAACAAACAAGATATTATACAACACATATAGAATTGCTTGAACATAAATTCAAAAAGAAGTTTCCATAGACAAATACGGTCATAAACTAGAAATCATAAATATAAAGGTGGCATAAACACCTGGTTCACAGTACTATACACTAAGTGAAACTACACAGTATACCTGTGATCTAGGGGTGTTGAAAGTCAGGAGCAGGTGAAATTAGTCTGGCTCTGTACTGGAACAAATCCAAGTTTTGAATAGGAGATCTTTTAGTAGGGATTTGAAAGTATGTTTACATCGGTTATGGTTTACTATTAACATAAGTTGTTCTCAAAATGTTATGTTGGGTCTTACGTTTTGTTACTGTAATGTATTACAATGGTTGCATATTAACATACCTTGTTGAATTACCTATATTGTTGGCCTTATGCTGCAACTGTTACTGGCATGCTGTTACTATGCTGACTGTTATCTCACTTATTGTTGTGTTCCATATGCTATGAAATGTTAAGTTACTGGGTTATTTGCAATGTTCTGGCATGTGGATATAACTAACTAAATGTTCTGTTCATTACTAACCTATACACTTTGAAATACCTCAACACCATAGCTCAACTGGGTAGGCCGATTCCTGGCAATCCAACTCCCATCCCTAAGCTGGCCATGGCACTGGGTCCCTGAACATACGAGACCCAAGCTGGTGGTGCCCCTCTGCTGGCCTTGCCCTACCTACAGGTGGAGCCACCTCAGAGGACTGGGTCAATCCCCCTCAGGGAGTGGGGGTGGAGAGGGGGTTGTCACCCAGGATCACTTATCTGTGATGGTGCGCAAGATCATGCATTGTGCCTACAAGAATCGCCTGAGCTGGATTGAGGGCAGACTTGCCAACCTGGAGGGGCAAGGTGGCCCCGGCATCCAGCCTCCAGCACAGTCACCTTCAGGGCAGTGAAGGAGCAGTGTTGACTGCCCATGGGTGGGGAGATCAGTCTCACTGCTGCCATCTGGGGGCACATGGCTCTCTGATTCCACAACACCTTCTCCATCCAAGTGTTTACCACCCTCATGTGCCACACACCACCCCTGTATGCTGTCTTGTCTGTTTGCAAATGCAACCTCTCCTACCCAACCTACCTCACCACATGTACCTATATCCCTTCCCCAACATTCCACTATCTTCTTAAAAAAAAACACATCTGTCCCACAAAAAATATTGCCCCATACATAGTTCTCCATTTTGCACTCATGTCCACTGGACATAATCAATTATTACAATAATTAATATATACAGTTATGTTGCCCTTACTCTTTTTTCTGGGATGTGAGGCTCCAAATTCCAAATTCTCTATAACTTGCACAGCTGTTGCTGTACAAGAAATGGAGCACTATGGTCCTTTCCTATGCCTGTCTTGCACATCCCTACCTGCCTTTGTTTTTCTCCCCACATGCCCCCATGTCACTACTTTCCTATTACTCATTTTTTCTTTTTTTTTTAAATTAGCATCGGTTTAAGCCAGATGAAGTGCAACAGCACATCGCACAAACTTGTGCAAAGCCATTTAAAACTGCTTAAAACTGCCTTAATAACCTTCTCTGTTTCTGACACTGTTAGGCACATCTACAAAATAATCACACCTGCCAAGTCTTGAATCCAGCCTCCTATCAACTAATAGTGCATTAGCCCACTAGGCCACTCAGCTCTGAAGTAAAACAGGTGTTTCCATAAACATATCCTGATTGCCAATGACACACTGCTTGTACATATAATGTGAATATTGACAGTCTACTTGGGAATGTGATGAAGACACCAAACCAGTACACAGCCAAATAAATAATAATGAATGTATGTGAGGCCTGGGATAGGAGGTTTAGCTGTCAACTGCAAAGACTATTGCAGAATGTCCACAGTTGAGTGCACCTACTTTTGGCACAGTTTTCAGAAAACCTATTCTGTGTGCTGAAGTACTGACAAGTCAGTACAGAAAGAGGTTAGAAAATCATGACAGACAGTTCAGTGTCACATATCATCCCCATCCAAACATGCTTTGCGAGTCCTGTGTAACAGATTGTATGCATACACATATATCTTGCAAATACACCTGCTGTGGTATTGACTCAGTAGCTCAGGCTGTTAAATTCCTAGCATGCTCTACATTTTGCCACCCACAGTCCTGGGTTTGAATGCAGTGTGTTGCATTTCAATGACATGCTTGCGAATACAACAAATAATGACTGAGTCCTGCAATTTTAAGCAGAACCGGTTGCTACTACTGCATTCACTGCTACCCATGTTAGCACATTAAATGTCTGTAGGTACGGACACACTGCACAAGTATGTATAGGCTTCCTAAATGTCACCTACCACTCTCTGAATGGCACTATTACATAACATATGTACCTTAAGCACATGCCTCGCCTGGACTGTTATGGGTACTCTCACCCTGGCTCTGTTGTAATGACAGAGTTGACACTGGTCCCTCACTGGCACATATAGCTTGCTGTCCTCCAATGTGTTCACAGTCCCCAGTATGACTTCTGGGCAAAATGCAGCAGCTGGAGCCTGCAAAATATCTAGAAGCATGTTCAGCTACCTCCTACAGACCTACCATACTTCACAACCTCCTAGAACAAGGGATCCACACACCCATACAAAAAGGGGTGGGGGGCTCAAAGATCAAGTGACAGGGACATGTGTCACAGTTTGCCCCTACAGACATACACAGCTAATAGACCAGCAGCTACTGCAGCAGCATACATATTCTCATGCATATGATCTATGAAACTCACATCTGTCTTCCCCCTTACTGACCTCAACCCACATTGTTTAACACTAAACTGTCACATAATCAGAAAGTAATTTCATAATGGCCAAAAATAGCATGCAAAACTGTGAACATACCACATAAATCCCAACAGTGGACAGCATTTTTACCTACCCTCTGTGATGCTGTAGTCTCCACACCTCGATAATGTCCATCTCATAGACTAGGAAATGGGCCAAGGCCTACATGAAGGCCTTAAATATAGATGCCATGCCATTGGCTAATGAAAGTGCAACACAGCTGTTCTGGATGCAATTAGCAAGTCTGAGACAAGGATTGGTACACAGGCAATCACCAATCTCCTCTTTCTTAGCACTTTGTTACTTCCATCAACTTACTCCATCCCTTCTATACCCAAATCTTACTAACCATATTCTCCACCCCCCTTAGCCAGCTGTATTACATCCTTAGCCTCATAATCTACCCACTATAACCTGGCTCTACAAATGTGACAATCCTGGTTCATCCTTATATTTCCTTCTGCTCACTTCCAACACCCTCTCTCTCAGCTCACTTCACTACCTCTCTCAGTACTTTACTCCCCCACTAATGTATCTACTCTCTCTCTTGTTTCTACTCCCATTAACTCCTCACCTCCCTGTCATAGTAACCTCTATATTATACCTGTCTTTGAAGTCTTACAATGTTGCTTGCTATAATAAATATGTAATTTTCACAATTTTAAAACACATATATAAATTGTCAGAAACTGTACTTTATGTATACATATCTTCCTGTTGCAATGTTTAATGATATCAAGCTACTTTTACTGTAACTAGGTATTCAAAATTACTGCTGTAAATAAAACTGACAAATGAAATGTTACAAGCTGTACTGGGAACTTTTCTCCCCAGGCTTCTGTTGAAAAAGCACTTGTGTCCAGTCGGACCTTCCTGGTAAACAAATGTAAAATAAATAAAATAAAATAATAATGAGCATTACCTATAAAAAGGAAAGCAGCTGCCTATGGTAAACAGGTCTGTAACTTGCTTTACCAAAACAGACTGCAATTTCAGTATTATTTTTCTTCAGGATTTCTGCACAAAAATAATTACAGCACTCTACCAGGTATGTAATACAAGTCTTCATTTAATGGGATGCAGATGGGAGGATGCAGTTATGGGGAATAGGGATTACAACAGTAGGCCTGTAGTATATCTCTGGGAATGACATGTTTATAGGTTCATAGGTAGGTACTGGGCTGTTGGCCCTAGGGCCTATATAAGCCTAGGCAAAAAGGTACCCTGGCTTTCGCCACCCAAGAAAATTATTTTCCTGTGCCCTTGTCAAGCAGAACCACAGAAGTGATCCCTGGGGTGAATTTCCTATTTCCCATCCAATGATCAAGATTTTTCTTGAAGAGGGCTAATGAGGAGCTCTGTTTGACATAGATAGGTAGTCTGTTCCAGAGTATGGGAAGTCTCTGGGACAGGAATCTATCCCTCCAGCATGTTCTGCTTATTGTGGTGACAATGTTTATATCCCCAGAGCGTGTAGCTCAGAGGGATTGGGATTTCTTTAAGTGGCGCATATCCAATAGCTCTGGGTTTGACATAGCTTTGTATGTTAGGCAGAGATCACCTATCAGTAGGCGATATGCGACAGAGTAAAGCTTGTATTTTTTGAGATGGTCTGCATAGGGCATCTGTTTGAGGCCAGTAATCCTCTTTGTGAGGTATTTCTGTGGCCTTTCCAATTGTTGTAGATGTCTTGTGAGGTACATACCAAAAGAGGCGTTGTACTCTATAATGGATCTAATGAGTGATGAGTAGAGGGGAACAATTACCTCTTTTTTCTGGATGAGAAACCTTTTCTGATGAGGTGTGCCATGTAGAAGGATTTCCTGACCACTGTGGTGATGTGATTATCAAAGGAGAGACTACTGACCACCTGTGTCCCAAGGTCTCTTATCACACTTTTGGTGTTACTAGACTACTGCCTATCTGGTAGTTCATGGGCACAGAGTTTTTACCAAAGGGTATGACAGTGCACTTTTTGGCATTGAGCTTGAGGCCATGGCTTTGACACCAGGCATCTTTCTCTGTGAGGCCCTTTTGTAGGATGTCCACATCGTTAGGAGTTTCGATTATGGCTCCTAGTTTGTGTTGGTGATAGTCTGTAGTCTGCTGTCCAGCACCTCCAGGCATGCTTTTCAACTCTGCCTGCTATGACTTAGATGACCGCTCTGTCCCTCTCAGTCCTTCCTACGATGGTTGGCTCTTGCACAAATGCTACTGGATTGTGTATTAGACAATAATGACAGTAAGTAATGGTGGACACAGCTGGCATATTACATGATGTACTGTCATTCAGCTCTTCCCAGTCTGTGAATGTCACACAGAAATAGTTCAAATGTTGTACAGGTGTCCCTGACTGTCCCTGATGTACTCTGGCTATGTCACTGTTTAGTTGACATGTGTATCTCTTAGTTTGAGAGCTATGGCTAGCATACCTGTCGACCCACTATGGCAGGACTTCAGGTCATAGCCAGTAGTAGTGGGGAGACCTAAGCCAGACCTCAGTGACAGAGTGTACATATTGATCATACAAAGTTAAGGGATTGAATACAGTAACAAATATTACTGTAGCATAACTGCTTTCTGAGGTTTCTGGCATGTAACAGATTCCTGACATTCTGAAAACAACCATTAATGTCCAACCATTTGCCAGAAATCCACATGTTTCTGACAAAGGGTCCACACATATCAGGCACATGTACACATTCTGCAAATATCTGTGTACTGCAGAAGTAAAACACCTACAGGGAGGATACCCCACAGCATGTTTGCAGTGTGGTCTGTCATTGTGTCACACAGATTTTGCTGGACTGTCATATACTTGTAGTAACACACACCTATTTGTCATACATTTGCTGTATGACATGGTACTGGGACTTTGCCCATAGGCACAGATGGGAGTGGAGACATACAACACACTCCATCACAGCACACAGGGACATTACCGGTATTGCCACTATATTGCTGATAGCCACATACATACTGTGTTGATAGATGGTGAGGTATGATGTGGACGTTAGCTTAGGATAGTGCAGGCAAATTTGGATGTGCAAGGTGTGTACATAGTAGACAGCAATGTCTGTGGTTCTGTGATGTGTTTCCCTCTTCTTGTCTTTCAGAAAGGATGTATAGATGGAGGAACCCACTGTTTTCAGCTGCAGAAAATGATGTGATCCTGGATGGCCTCAGACTGTATCACAACATACTGCTGTCCAGGAATCGCCATAATTATGAGCAGTGTGCTGCACTGTGGGCTGACCTCATCACAGCAGTAAACCAAGTAGGGCTACAGGAAAAAAAGCTACAAGCAGGTCAGACACTGGGTGACATATATGATAAATGCTGCATGGCAAAGGATTGCTGATGTGGCCAGGGACCATGCTGCAGCAGAACAACAACTCTCAGCCACAGAGGAATTCCTGGTGAACTTGGGAACAACCACCAGCTCCCAAGCATCCATCACTCTATATGTCATGGAGGTGGATGCCACAGCTTCCACAGCAGAGGAGCATCCAGGTAAGCCTCCTGTGGTCATCACTGTAATACTGTATCAGTCATTGTGGCAGTCTCTACATACCAGTACATGGATGTCAGGACAATCTGCATTTGGGGGAGGGGGTTGTTTATAATGCATGCTTGTGCACACATAATCAGAATGTCAGCAATGTGGGCAGTATCACAGCTCCTACTGTACATGTTGATATATGCACATATTATCCTGTAACAATGCCACATTTGTTTTTGCTGACAATACCTCTCCCTCACATTCCCATAGGTACATCAGGTATGGGTGGAGTCCAACGTTCTGTAGCTGGTTAGTATGAAACTGTATTTTATGGATCGTATATACCCTAAGAATGTTAAGGACTGCCATCTTGCTTTAGACACAACTGATATGCTTACCTAGAGTACAATACTGGTATGTTCAGTTTCAGAGGGTTAATGAAGTGCATTGAATCGGTAATCACAGTAGTGTATTTGCAGGAGATATGACATAGTTGCACTTATTTTTGTAAAGGTCTATGTAGTTGGCTATACAGAGGCAAAGTATGGTCAAGACGGGTGCACTGTGTATTAGGTGTAGGTTTATCACATACACTGACATATCACTTATCTCACAGGTGTATAGTAGTGGCAACATTAACCAAATGCAGCTGCAGTGCATGTTATAAAGGGTCTGTCTTGTTTGCGTATGTTGTAGTGTGCTTGTGTGTTGTGCATGGGATCAGAAATACAATGTGGTATGTGTATTGCAGATGTGGCACCTCATCTGCATGTGTGTGTGTGGATTACCAGATATAATAGTGCAGATATTTATGTACTCATGTTGTCTTCCTCCTTACAGGTGACCATGGGGGTTGGTGGCTGTCCCCCACACAACCTAATGTCAGCGTGTCATTGGACTCTGATGATGGTGGCCATACTGAGGCACAGGTGGGGTTGTTGGGGTCTGAATCTGTCCCATGGGTTGACATCCCACTTCCTCCCCCATTGTCTTCACACACAGTCAATATGCCCACACATACCCAGTCACCCGTGGCCACAGATATTGGACAGTCAGAGTGTGGTGGCATCGAACAGGAGAATGTGGCAACTATGACATCAGTGACCATAGACACTAGCCAAAGCCAGAGAGCTGGTGTGGTCCTACACAGGCAGATTGACAGGGGTGCTCGAAATGAGGACTGCTGCCCATCCACCACCTGTCACAAGCATTGCATCACTAGTCAATAGATGCATGTTTTGGTCCATCATGGAGGCACAGCCACATTCCAAATGCAACACCAGACAGATGCTTAATATCATGGATGCATCACTGTCTGACATCTGTGACTCCCTCCACCACATTGCTGATGTCATGCATCATTTCACTGATGTAGTGGACAGACAATGGAGTGAGAAATTGTCAGCCCTTGACCACACATTGTCTATGCTAGAACATGTGGTAGGAGTAGGGCATTGGACACATGGCTGTCAGTCAGTAACAACATCCACTGAGTCCATGTGGCTGTGCACACTCATGCTCCTGTAGTGGCAGTACCTCCAGAACTACAGAAGAGAGGGTGCTGTCCACACCATAATGTGGCAGGCCATGGGCATGTGGTCCTGGGCTGTCCCGTGAGGGACACAGGCCTAGAAGACACCAGTCACCATCAGCGACTAGTACCGCATCTGCCCCTGAGCATGGTGGTGCCAATGCCACCCCTGGCAGAGTCAGTTCCTATGTTCATGCCTGGAGACAGTGAGCTGTCCATTTTGCCATGTACGGTCCACTGCTGTCCAACATACTCATTTGTAGGGCTAGGCCGTGGCTTGACTGTGTAAGCGCAGACACTCAAACATCACTCCCACATGCAGGTCACCAACAGACACACATGGGACCTCTCTATGGCCCAGCTGACCAGCACCCCTTCCAGACTCACACACATTATGTCAACTGTTTGGCACAGCCTAGGTCTCTGACACCCCCACACCACATCATGTGCATGTGATGATACATGTGCCACATCCCTGTTATCCACACCATCAATTCAGGGATATGCAAATATGTGTCTGATGCACAGGGTGACTATAGCACATTACATGACATTTTGTAGTCCACTAATGTTATGCCATGACAGGTGGTGTATGCTGGCATGTGTCATGAGTTCACATCAAAGTGTTTGTACATTTGTTGCATGATGTTAGATTGGTGGTAGTGTTGAAGACTGGCAGGTGTTCTCAGAACTTTGTATGTTTCTGTTCCAGGGGTCTGCATGGCTACACTGTGGAGACTTGGTGGCAATACAGCGGCTGAGGATGGCATAGTAGCAAAGCAGAAATATGACATCAGCAAGGTATGGCTGTATAAGTGCATGGTTACCTAGGTGCGTATGTATAGAACAGTGTGTCAGGGACAATGGGGGCAGATAACATAATCCTGCATGCATACCCCAGGGAAAGGCATGCTACCCTTGATGCATGTCACCTGGGTGTTCTGCACCTACAAATGCAGGTAGTGGCAGATAGCATGTATGCCTATGTACATGTGGGCGATTTAGGGCCAGCAGCTACTCACAGGGGCTTAAAATGTAAAACCATTGCACACAGGCAAGACAGACACACTCTTCCAAAGGGATATATTTATACACACACTCACAGAGTTGCCCTTTCTGAGATTAGGAACTCTACATATCTAGTAACATATATTATAGCACTTAGTACTTATCGCATGTGCCATGGAGCTTATGTGTTTTGAGGGTGTCTGCAAGCGCTGTTAAGATGAATGACATCAGCAAGCCCTGTAAAAGAGACCAATGAGTGGGTTGACAAGTAGACACAGGGCCTTAAATTGTATAACCATTGCATACAGATAGCACACTGCTGCAAGGGGATACATTTATACACACACACACACACACACACACACACACACACACACACACACACACACACACACACGCACAGTTGCCCTTTCTCAGATTAGATCCCCTACCTATCTAGTAGTATATACTATGGCACTAAGTACTTACTGCATGTGCCATGGAGCTTTTGTGTTTTGAGAGTGTCTGCCAGTGTTGTTAAGGTGGATGACATCAGCAGCTTTTGACAGGGAGGCCACTGTTGTGGAGAACGCTAGTCACAGGGCCATAAAATGATTGACCATAGCACAAACATAGGCCTGATGGGCATGTTTGTACTGCTGTATGGGAAATATATATATACATACATACACACAAGGTGACTGATGTCAGATTAAAACCTCTACCTACCTAGTGTTATACACTACAGCTCAAAGTAATAGTTGTATGGACCACCGGCTACATTTGGTGTACAAGTGGCTGCAGCACTACATCACTTTACACCTTTTATATAGCTCTCTCTCTCTTTCTCTATATATATATATATATATATATATATATATATATATATATATACACACACACACACACACATATATATATATAATCTATATATATATATATATATATATATATATATATATATATATATATATATATATATATATATATATATATGTGTGTGCCACATACTGATAGATAAGGGTAATCATGTCTGAGAGAAATAGGGAGAGGTAGATACATACACACAGCTGTCTGTATGCACAGATATATATACACATCTCAGTTCTTTAGGCAGATGAGGCATCAGACATGGGCCAAAATTAGCTAAGTGCAGGAGCATGCCCAGGTAGACCATGGGTACTACCAAGGTGACTCCAGGCCAAACCTACCTGTACTCTAGTCCAGGATTTTGTGTGCTACAGCCAGTTGGCTGCTGCACCTTATTCAACAGTCCAGCACCTCTCTGATATTATATCCAAGGGATTTGCTGGTTGTGAGCTGCATATAATATCTGAGTCATACCTAGGGTATGGTCAGATTGTAATAGACTGTACTGAGTTTGCATCATATGTCTGGTACATTTTACATAGCATTGTGATTTTTCTGGTACATCACTGGCAAATCATTATAGATTGACATTAGGACCTGATTAGAGACATTTGAGGCACTGACTCCATACAAAGCAGGGAGTCCATGCTACTGCATGACCTGTTCTTCTCTGCACTTTCTACATTTGTCAGGCCACTAGTTAATCCTTCTGCTTACATGTGGGCCTTTGCCCCACTCCTGTTCATGGCTTTGTCCATATTTCCTGCTCTAAGTAGTTGTAGGTTTGCTGTGACTGGGGTACATGATGTAACACCATACACAGTGTTATAGACTTCACACATGTGACTGTTCGTGTTTAGCAGGATGTCCAGCATTCCACCCCATATGCCTACTCTGCTTCTCAAACAGTTGTGTATTTTTGGTAATATACTACTACATGGTGCCCACCGACTTGTTGTAGGTACTGACACAGTTACGTGATGGCCTTTACATCCTCCTGCTACCCTGACTTGTTGCAACCTGTTGTTATACTAGCCAACTTCTAGGTTATTCAGAGCATATGTATTGTCCATAGCTGTGGCCCCCTGTAACGCCATTTTCTCTGGCTTTGTCCAGCTTTCAAACAAATAGTGACATATTGAGAGTCTGTGGGATTCCTACTATAGGAGTACCTCATATGCCAAACTCTAGGTGCAGCCAGCTTCAAACCATGAACACCATCAACCTTGTGAATGTACTTAGCCCACTAAGTTATACCAGCCACCAGGAAGTGAAGTTTATTTCCTGACATTATCAACATCAAACAGACATATACTTTGACTCCTGCATATTGATGAAATAAAACATATCACCAGGTTGTTTGGGACAGCCTGGGATTGTGGTATCTGCTGCTATAACCTTGCAGACATACTGTTACTGCAGTTGTATGGGAACATGGCTTTGATGGGGGTAGGGGACTCTAGCATTGACAGTCATGTGGCTGTCCTATGACCCCATTGTTTCACATTTTCCTCACATACTACAGTGTTTTTTGCTGCCACGTGGCCTACTGCATATTATGGGGCAGCTAGTATTGGACAGAGAGTTCTTGTTGTCCCACATAGCTGTTAGTTCTCTGCAGGTGGCCCAGTAGCCCACTCTGTTCCCTTGCATATATGCAGCAGGTCCATACATATGCTGCAGTTGTCTAGTACCCCATATATTTGTTGTAAAGAAGAGTGACTTACCTTGTGAATGCAGCATTTGAGATAACAGTACTTCAAGGCTGACTCTGTCTGATGCATGCAGTACACAGCCACTACATGGTAAGGTACAGGTTGTGTGGTGTGGCTAGCTTCCTGTTTACTATGAAAGTGAGTCAGAGTGAGGTGTCAGTCCCTAGGACTCTAGGTTGTGAGTGCATGTGCTATGTGTTGCCTCTTTGCTAAGACCAGGGCATACTGGGCATACCTATGTTTGCCTACAGGGACAGGCTCAGGGGATCCTCCACTGAGTCCCCCTGTGGGTGTGGCTGTGGGGACCTTGACACTGGTGGGGATCTGTGTGTCCCTTTCCTGTGATGATCCTGCTGCAGCTGTTTCTGCAGGATCATATTGTGTAGCATGGAACATACTGTGAACATCTTTGCACATGTGGCTGGAGAATACTGCAGGGTTCCACCAGATGTATTGAGGCAGCAGAACCATGACTTGAGCAGCCCAAACACAAACTTTATGATGTTTTTAGTTTGTCTGTGTCCTTCATTATGGCATTTTTGGTAGCTGTGTATGCATTTCTGATGGATGTCATCACTCATGGTTCCAGTGCATAACCAGCATCCCCCAGTAGATGTCCATATGGGATGACCCCCTGACAAACATCTGGTACAGTTGTGATGCATGCCAGATATGGGAGTCCTGATAACTGCCAGGGCTGCCACCATACACACTCATGATAATGTCCTGGGCATTGCACATGACCTGGCAGTTGATAGAGTGATAGCCCTTGTGGTTGACATAGATTCTACCCTCCTCACTGGGAGGTACTTTGATGTGTACATGAGTGGAGTCTATGGCACTCAGTTTCTCTGCATAGTGTGGTACATGGTGGAAGAGACACATACGGCTGACCCTCTCCTCAGGGTTGTAGGGTAAATAAATGTGCTCATTGGGATGTGTTTGCATGGCATCCAGGAATTGGTGGAGGACCCTGAATGCAGATGCCTGTGAGACCCTCATCATGTCCCCAGTTGGTCTTTGAAAAGTACCTGTAGCTAGTATTTTAAGGGCTACACATGCCTTTGTTTCCACTGGGATGGCTTCTCCTCTGTTGGCTCTGGGTCTGAGTTGAGGGTAGCAAAGCTCAGTGAGTACTTTTAGTATGTCTTGGTCCACCCTGTAGCACTCTACAATCTCCAGCTCATGTAGCTCCGGGAAGGTTACCCTGGGTCTGAACACTCTTTTCCTTCTCAGTCTAGGCCTATTGTCAGCAGCGGCATCAGCACTGATCTCAGCCTCTAGCACATACAGATGTAGCAGAGGCACAGCAGCAGAACCTAGCATTCTGTCAGTTAAAATTCATGCCTCTACTCCAGTTGTGTAGAGTATGTGGGGAAAATCAGACTGTAGAGTTTATGCATACTTTATAGTGGTGTGCTGCATATGCAGCCTGTGTGATTGGCTAATTATGATGCATTCCACCTGCCAGGTATATCATTGATGGGGTTTGAATGGCCCAGTGTCAGTGGAACAGGGCTTATCAGTAATTTATACATGATTGGCTTTCCTAGGCTGGTTCTCTTTTTTTTAAAATGCCTTCCCTGCAAAACACTGCAGTGCAGAGTGTAAACCCACAGTACTGGTGTAAACACTGCTCAGCAGTCTGGA
This sequence comes from Protopterus annectens, assembly GCF_019279795.1. NCBI lineage: Eukaryota > Metazoa > Chordata > Ceratodontiformes > Protopteridae > Protopterus > Protopterus annectens. Next base: position 1,378,569,561 of record NC_056743.1, read on the forward strand.
AACACACCCATGCACAGGCATGCTCAGCATAGCTTAAACTAGCTAAAACATGTGCCCTGTAGCTAAACAAAGCTTAGCAGTACTGGACGCACCCCCCTGCTTAGCTGAGCTGAGCGGAGATCAAACAGGCACTGCTGAGCTTACAATTCACTTAAGCTTATAGTGACATGCCCCCTTTTCTTGTCAGCTACCTGTTCTACTGACATCTACATGGTTCTGGGGCTAAACCAGTTTTATCTGTGGACACAGTGGCCCATTTTTACTATTCAGTTACCCCAGCTCATTTGCATACAGATCATTGCACATAACCTGGATACTTCACTATTTCAGGGCCTGTCTCCTTAGCAACCACTGAAATCTACCATTGTACATACTGCATGCAGGGCCCTATAATGCATTCTTCTCACAATTGTCTTATTTCCAGTTTTTAAACACTTTAATATATATTTATTTTTGCCTAATGGCATGTTTGCGCACTGCTGCATGCTGCACATATGTAATGTGGCTATTTAAAAACAAAAGGAGCACCTAGGGCTGATGCAGGTCACAAGTAGAAATGAAAGGCAAAATCCCTCAGGTAAAAAAAAAAATGAAAAGGCAAAAATCCTTAAATTAAACTCCACTGTAACTGCAGGTCAGATAAAAGCGCGCACACACACATGACTTCATCAGATCATCATGTAACAAAGAACATAGCAACACAAGTACATAGGTTACATATTAAACAAACTCCTATTGGCTGCTTCTTGCATTAATCTAAGCTTAAAGATATATGCACAAATAAACATGCTAATATACATAAGAAGAATAATATAAAATAAAAAGAATAAAAAAAAAATAAAAACAGATAAAAAAAGAAATAATATTATTTTATATTATTTTGCATTTGTTTTTGGACTCGCAGGGCATAGTTTTGCACATATCCATTCCTACTATGACAAATCTGACCTTGTAATTAGGGTTTTACAGCCCCTGTTCAATTTTTACATTTCTGTACACAGCCATTTTCCGTGTAAATTTTTAACACCAACACAGGTTCTCCACGAATACCTATCTGCTTCCTGGATCACAAAACATCCCCATCTGCATGCATTTCACCTGCTTATGAGGTGGCTTGCATGCCACATACACTTCTGTGTTCGCCTGCTTGTGCACATCCCTCTGCTCTGTTTACTGGATTGCACGACTACTGGTTTCTATGTTAGCTCCATGCCAGTCTGCCTACACAAAAAGTTACTCTGTGTAGGCTTTATTGAATTCCCCCCAATGACTGTATGGAAGATTATATGTGATGTATAATGGTTTCAAATGAATATGTCAATCTGGTTTGTTTTCATTTATATAAATACATGATTACCTAAGTCATAAGTGATAATTCAATAAAGATGTTTTTTATTTTTGTTTAAAAAAATAAAAACAACCAAGGGGAAACTAGTTGTACAGGAAGAGTATTAGCATGCAAATTACTAAAATAGACTTTTTGCTGTATCTTCTTAAGTAATAACCATGTCAAATATCACTTTGCATTCATATTAAAACTAAGAAAAGATTCAAGCCGGTAGTGCTTGTTTAAACCATGGCTTATTAACTAACCCTGTCACAGCCACTTTTTGCTTTGTTCTTCCTTAAGGACAGTGTGCACTACCCTTAAGCCTGAAAACCTACATTTTCTGAGACTAGGTAATGTTGTCTAGCTCTGACACAAGACCTGAAGCTACAATATAAGGATATAGGGTAATTATTCTCAGTGCAGGACTTGTAAACTATGTACATTTAAAATATAAAACACATTAAAATTTAGATGGAATGAGCACTTGCAGTATATTATTATTTTATTTTTTACCCAGATATTATACAAGATTTCTTCAGAATCAATTCATTAAAGGAAAACTCCACCTTAGAACTCAAAAAGCATATGTTTTCATTGTATCTTTGTTTTTTAGCTATTTTAATGACTCAAAATCACTCCAAGTGCTTCTTTTACAATTTTAATGCATTTCTCTCAGAATGGCAGATAATGGGGCCTGCCTTGGTAACGTGAGCTTGTTTTTTTGCTTTCATTCCTTCTTCCCAAAATACACTTCAAGTCTTCTTTATATGATTCATACTAGACATAAGGAAGTGGTGCTGTTTTATCATGCCATTAAGTCTGAATGGCAGGACTGTGAAGTACTGTAATCTAAGCACACCTTTTGTAACAGAGCTGCTTCTATGTTTACCTGACTAAGCCTCATTTGTGTGTCTGTCAATGCTTGTTCTATCCTATAAATAGCTGCTAGATACTTGTAGCAAAAGAAAGTAGATAAAAAACAGGTTTTTGTAAGAGGAGTCTTTTGTAGTCCTAATAGATTTGACCAGCTCTCCCCCACACACTCATACTGAGGTGTGAAACCTCTCACTGCAGTGACAAGTAGTGGGACTCTAAACTTAGTTTGTCTTCTACTTCCAAATGCCTTCAGTGGGAGGAGTTTTCTCTCTCATGAATGATGCAGACTTAAAATGTGCTTTACTAGTTACTCAATTATTTTGTGATGTTCACCCTCTTTTTGTTTTCTATTTCATATTTATTTATACTTTGGTAACCAGGAAAGTGAACTGGTCCCAGGACCCTTTTCAGCCATAACTTAGGCTACATTGGCAAAGATAATAACAATTATTAAATGCACTTAGAAATACAAAGAAAAAATACTGACTTAAAAACATTGACCAAGACTGCATGTGCAGCACATAGCCAGTGTGTGACACTGACCAAGTAAATCATTGAGCAACATTTACTAGAATATATACATTAATAATGCTTAACTATACTATGTTGTTTATTATAAATAATTCATTATATGCACACATATTGCACACACATGCAGACATATAGTATGTGTGTCTATATATGTGTATCTGTGTAAAGGACACGTGTACAAAAGCATATGTGTGCATGTGTATATGTATTTAAACACAGTTAAGTATTTCTGATTTCCTTTTCTTAGTGTTTTAATGCAAGGGTGCATAGTACATGTATGTTAGAGTAAATTCAGCAGTATATTATGGTTGCACTCTAACAATGTATGGACTGACTCAAAGTCAGTGGGAATCTCTTACAATGGATCTGCATGTACCAGATATGCATCTCCCTCTGGAAAGATGTCACAAAAAAGCATAAAATACTTTTTTATGAACAGTGTCAGTGCACCTAGTTGATAGGGTTGCCACCTGACTTTCTTTCTGCAGTTCTGGCCTGTGTGTGAGTGTGTGTGAGTGTGTGTGTGTGGGGGGGGGGTCTTGAAAATGGTAAATGCATTAATAGTTTAAATCTTCCCTGGCCCCTTCCTAACCGGTCTGCTCGGCTCGTCGTGGCTTGCTATCAATCACGCTCAAGCTACCCCAGTCAGATTCCTGACCAACTTTGTCCTTGGTTCCCTACCTGTAAGGACCTTCTCTGGATCGTATGATACTCGGGCTACTGTCCTTCCTCCCTGCAAGAACCATATAGTAAATAGTCTTGCTATCAATCACGCTCAAGCTACCCCAGTCAGATTCCTGACCAACTTTGTCCTTGGTTCCCTACCTGTAAGGACCTTCTCTGGATCGTATGATACTCGGGCTACTGTCCTTCCTCCCTGCAAGAACCATATAGTAAATAGTCTTGCTATCAATCACGCTCAAGCTACCCCAGTCAGATTCCTGACCAACTTTGTCCTTGGTTCCCTACCTGTAAGGACCTTCTCTGGATCGTATGATACTCGGGCTACTGTCCTTCCTCCCTGCAAGAACCATATAGTAAATAGTCTTGCTATCAATCACGCTCAAGCTACCCCAGTCAGATTCCTGACCAACTTTGTCCTTGGTTCCCTACCTGTAAGGACCTTCTCTGGATCGTATGATACTGGCTACTGTCCTTCCTCCTGCAAGAACCATATAGTAAATAGTCTTGCTATCAATCACGCTCAAGCTACCCCAGTCAGATTCCTGACCAACTTTGTCCTTGGTTCCCTACCTGTAAGGACCTTCTCTGGATCGTATGATACTCGGGCTACTGTCCTTCCTCCCTGCAAGAACCATATAGTAAATAGTGTATGTATGTAACTACTTGTATAACCATTGTCCCTCTGGTTGATGTTAGAGTGTTACACTGCGTGAGCTAGCCAGCAGCCCAGCACTGACCCAATCCTCCCTTGGCCACATTGTCTTTTCCCTTTCTTCCTCACCAAATAGTGCTTTTATCTATCTGTTATTACCCATTTGGCCAGTAGATGGCAGCACCTTCCCATTAACTAACTGTGTCCTCTATCTGATAGGTTCTTTACTTAAAACGACAGAAATAAATGTAAACTTAAAACAAAGCTACATTTGACTAGTAACTACTTCTATACCTTGAGTATCCTATATTGTACTTCCACCCTTGACTCACCTCCCTGTCTCTTCCCTAGTGTCCACTCACCTTAGGTTTCTTACCTGTGTCTCTCTCTCCTATCCTTACTGATTGTTTTCCATAGTCTCGTCCTAGTCCTCTTCTCCTGGCTCTAACTGGTCTACCCTCATCACCTGTCCCCTCCCCCACATAGCTATTTATCCCCTATCTCCCCATCCTGCCCCTCCTCCCTTCTTCCTGCCCTTTTCCCGCCCCTGAAGTCATATAGTGACGCCATTCAGAACAGGCGCCATTTTTAAATCTTCCCTGGCCCCTTCCTAACCGGGTCGTGCTCTCGGTTGCTGGCTCCGTGCGTGGGTGAGTGAATCCTAAGTCTCTCATTGTTTGTAGAAGTTCATGCCAAGCTGTCTGTTGCTGCTCGGTCATAAGCTGTGTTTAGCAACTTGCCTTATAACTTTGTAGCCCAATTGCCTTGTTTGGCTCCGTGTATATGCTGTCAATGTTGTTGCTCTATTAAGATTGTTTAGACTCTGCGCTCAGCTTCTCCTATCTATAGTGCACTCTTGTGTGGGTGTATGGCTGCTTTAAATATTGTATACCTGTTGGGCGCTGCTACTGTCTTGCCCTAAGTGGTTGGCCGTTTAAATACGGCGGTGACAACCTATCTCCTATACATTTCTGTCGTCAGAAACGTTAACCGGAGTTCTGTACTCTGCAGTTAACAAGTGTGCACTGATGAATTAGCTGCTCAATTCATCTTAACTCCTATTTTGTTTTCTGCCTTCAGCAGTAAATACTGACACAGCTCGTTACGCTTGTACCTCCTTAATTCAGCTGCTTACCTTCACCATTAGCTTTCTATTTATTTTTTGCTCCTACTGACTTGGCGACTCTTCCCCCACATTACCGGGACCACATAACTCCATCTCCATAGTACCTACTAAGAGCAGTTATCCCGGAGATAAGCGTTACAGCCCTCCAAGCCAGTGGCTGTTCCGCAGCTTCCCAGCTGTTGTTTTTTTTTTGAGATTCTGTTTTTCTGCGACATTTTGCTATTACAGTCTGTCCATCTCTCTGCACGCATAGAAAGGAGCACTAAGTTTGTTTCGCCTGTTGTAGAATTAGAACCATAAGACACTAGCTTAATTATTTGTGCCTATACTTCCCATATGTTGTGTACAATTCCATCTCTATGTACGCATAGAGATAGTTCGTTGTCGCCTATTGTAGAAACAGAGTCAAACTACACTTTTTTATTATTTGTGCCTATACGCCTATATATTATACACATGCTTGCTTTAAGGGCGCACTAGTTCATCTACTACCTATTTTCGCACAGATAGAGTGTAAAGAATCTGATATGTTTGCAGATTTTTCTTTTTAATTATATGTGTTTGTGCTCGACTGTACTTCACCATGCAGGGCTTATGTTAGTTAATGTTTGCAGATTTGTTTATGTAGAAATCCACTCTCCTGGTTTGTCTCATCAACGTGTATTCTGATTGAATTTGTAACCTTGATTTGCTATGTGTTTTCCAATACTGTTTTTTATGTCTGTAGTATAACAGTGGCTGTAAACCAAGTTGTTTGAACCTCTGATACTGTAACCTCTTGTGTTCTACCTTAACTTACTGTACTTTCCTGCCCTCTTCCTTCCTGACTTCATATAATCTTTCTTTCATCTAACCTTTTCCCACTCTGATTCACTCTAGACTACTCCTCTCTGCCTCTACTTCACTTCCCTACTGCTTTATCTCATTCTGAATGACCCTTTTCTATTGCATAACATTAATTTATTACCTTTCTCTCCTCTTACAGCTTGCTATCAATCACGCCTGCTACCCCAGTCAGATTCCTGACCAACTTTGTCCTTGGTTCCCTACCTGTAAGGACCTTCTCTGGATCGTATGATACTCGGGCTACTGTCCTTCCTCCCTGCAAGAACCATATAGTAAATAGTGTATGTATGTAACTACTTGTATAACCATTGTCCCTCTGGTTGATGTTAGAGTGTTACACTGCGTGAGCTAGCCAGCAGCCCAGCACTGACCCAATCCTCCCTTGGCCACATTGTCTTTTCCCTTTCTTCCTCACCAAATAGTGCTTTTATCTATCTGTTATTACCCATTTGGCCAGTAGATGGCAGCACCTTCCCATTAACTAACTGTGTCCTCTATCTGATAGGTTCTTTACTTAAAACGACAGAAATAAATGTAAACTTAAAACAAAGCTACATTTGACTAGTAACTACTTCTATACCTTGAGTATCCTATATTGTACTTCCACCCTTGACTCACCTCCCTGTCTCTTCCCTAGTGTCCACTCACCTTAGGTTTCTTACCTGTGTCTCTCTCTCCTATCCTTACTGATTGTTTTCCATAGTCTCGCCCTAGTCCTCTTCTGGCTCTTCCGCTCCGTTAAGCCCCTCACGCTCTCCCTCCCCTACCCTGCCCCCCCCACCACCCCCACTATCTCTACATTTATACCTCCTCAAACCCCTCCCACTCCAATTACACACTTCACTTCCTGTCTCCACCTCTAACCCACCCATCAATTTACATAACCAAACCACTCCCACACTAACTAAACTCCATTCATACTAATAACTCCCTTCCATACCTACATAAAACTAATAACCATGTTAACCAAACCTTCCTCAGCTATTATCCATCTACTACTACTACTAAGCCTAACCTATCTTTCCTACATCACCAAACCTTTTCATTCCACTCACTCCCCTCACTATCACATAACTAGCCCATTCCCAAAACAATTCATACACTCTTCCACCCTCATAAGCCCTCATCTATACCCCTGCAACCCCTCACTACTCTTCCATTTTAAACTTTTATCCACCTACAAAAATATTAATCCTTGTGCTTCCTGCACTACTCTAGATAACTACACAACCCTAAAACCATATACCAAACTCTCCAACTACCTTTATCTTTGTATTCACCAGGTCATAACCACTCTATTGTCAGGTGATATACACCCTAACCCCGGTCCATCTCCTTCAAATTCCTCAACAAACACCCCCCCAAATTCCTCTACTTACACACCTTCATCCACAAAAACCATTACCTTCTCAGCATTAAATGCCCAAAGTATTTGTAACAAAATCCCTAACCTCCATGCCTGGCTTCTCCTCAATAACCCAGACATACTATCAATATCTGAAACATGGCTACGACCCTGTATAAAAGACTCAGAAATAACCCCCCCCAATTTTAATATCATCAGGAAAGATAGAACACACAAAAAAGGAGGAGGTGTAGCCCTTCTCTATGGCTCCTCTTTCTCAGTTACTTCTTATACTAAACCAGTTCCCCAATTTGCCAATACCGAACTACTTCTTACACTACTCCATCTTAACAAGCATAAAACAATATGCTTAGCCTCCCTCTACATCCCTCCTGGTGATAACATAGCTACTCTTGAGGACATCCTCTCTTGGCTCTCCACCAACATTACCAATGAAGTTATCATTCTCGGCGATGTTAACATTAACTGGTCCTCTATCCAATGCCCAACAAATCCTCAAAATATCAACCTTTATAACTTTCACCAGTTAATTGAGTCAATAACCAGACCTTCCAAAGACTATTCCTGTGGAAGCACCCTAGACTGGATTCTGGTATCACACCCTCACCTATTCTCAAGTAGTGGTACACTCCTGACCCTCTCAGTGACCACTTTCCCACCTTTGCTCACCGTCACTCTACCTCCCTACAGCTTTCTCATACCACCATCTCTGTCTGTGCGCTCCTTAAAGAATTTCAACCAAAACACCTTCTCTGAATTATTGAAACAATTCAATTGGAGTCCCCTACATACACTACCCCTAGATGAAGCCGTCACCTATTTTAATATATCATTTCTAAACCTCCTCGACTCCTTAGCTCCACTTAGAATAAAAAGAATCAAGAACAAAACTCTCCCATGGTTAAAAAAAGATACCTTATCTACCATGCGCCTTCGCAATAAAGCCTTAAAAAGCTACTATAAAGACAAAACCCAGCCTCCCTAAATGAATACAAAACACTCCGCAACAGAGTCAAAAAACTTATCAATTCTGACCGCAGATCCTACTATATTACCCTCCAAAATAATCATAAGACTAACCCAAAAAAGTTCTGGAATAGTATCTCCTCCCTCTTCAACCCTGGCAAAAAGGAAAACCCACAACCAGATGAAAATATTAGTGATACCAATCTCGCCTCCCAATTTAACAGCTTCTTTATTGATTCCATATCTAAATTAACATCCTCATTTTCTAATAACTCGACTCCTCCAGCTACGACTCCTACTTCCACTTCCAATCTTGAACACTCATCCTCTGACCACCCTCTCTTCTCCCCAAACCTATACCCATATGTACTATAAAAAAATTGCTTCTTAAATTAAAACCTTGCTCTAACGCTCCCGACAATATCCCTTCCTTCTTCCTAAAGACAGCTACTGAATCCATAGCCTACCCAATTTGCATACTTTTAAATCGGTCCATCCAAGAAAGTTATGTACCCCAAATCTGGAAAAAGCTTACATCATTCCCTCCACAAAGGAGGTAACGACAATGCCATTTCCAACTTCAGACCAATTGCCATCTTATCCCCCATCTCTAAACTACTAGAAAAGTGCATACACATACAACTGCCACCTTACCTCACCAATAATCACCTATTAACTCCAACACAACATGGATTTCGACCCGGTCATAGCACTACTACTGCTCTTCTCTCCTTCCTTGAAACTATAAATAAAGCCAGAGACTCCAACTATATTGTCTCTACTCTCCTCCTAGACCTTTCTAAAGCCTTCGACACCATCTCCCACTCCCTGCTACTCAACAAACTCTCTAACCTACATCTTTCCCTCTTGCATTAGTTGGTTTTCTAGTTACCTCTCCAATCGGCAGCAATCTGTTAAATGGAAGAAATCCACCTCCTCTTACCTCAACACTGTCACTGGTGTACCTCAAGGCTCCATATTAGGTCCACTATTATTCAATATTTTCATTAATGACTTTCACTACAATATCCCAAATGCTAAAATAGTCCAATACGCTGACGACTCTACCATCATCTGTGCTGCAAACTGTATTCCTCACTCAAAAAAATAACTCAGGATGCCTTCACAACCACTGAAAAGTGGATGCATGATAATCATCTTGCTCTAAATCCATCTAAAACCAAACTGATTCTATTCACACCATCAAAAGCATAAGTATTGACAAAAACTCTTTCCTCATAACCAGTCAAAATAATACATCCCTAGAAATTGTTTCCAATGTCAAACTGCTAGGAACTCTCATTGATAATCAGCTCACATTTGATTCCCATATACATACAAACATTAAAAAAACATCAAAAACTTGGTATGTTCTACCGGCACTCACGCTTCCTCCCCTTCTACCAGATTCCTCCTATCTACCACATACCTCATCCCTCTCTACTATATGGTGCCCCACTACTAACCAACCTTAAATCCTCTACCAAAACAAAACTTTCTTCCTGCTACAACAAAATCGCTAAATTCGCCTCTGGCCATAGATCCTCCTCTCACCACTGTACTGCCCTCCACAAACTGAATTGGCTAGAGCTCCCAAACTATCTTTCTTACACTCAACTAACTCAAGCTCATAAGCTCATCTTTAAACCCTCACTTTGCCCCTCTCTCTCCTCAGCCTTCACCATACACCATCCTAATAGACCCCTTAGAACCAACACTCAGAACCTACTTGAACTCCATAAACCTAACCATCCAGCAGGCAAACTCTTACTTTCCTTTGCCCTGGCCCGCCTCTGGAACTCCCTCCCATCACATATCCGTACTACCAGCAGCCTTCCTATCTTTAAATCTCTCCTCCATTCACACCTATCTTCTCACTGGGAATGCTCCTGTACCCACCCTACATAAATTCCTCCAGCTACTTCACACTCCTTATTCTATAATCCCTTCCCTTCTAAAGGAACACTCCTACTATAGCCAACCACTTATGTAACTGCTATCTGCACATACCTACTAATATTCTTAACTAATACTTTCTTTCCTTACATTTACTATTGAATATAGAAATTAAAAATTGTAAACTTATTTGTTGTTCTTGTATTGCAGTTCTGTTGCATTTCCTGTTTTTCTTAATACTATCTCTTGCTTACATATACTACTGTGATACTTAATCAGTAGATGTTATGTTCTACCTATTATATTTTACTTTAAATTAGATGTTATTTTCTACTTATTATAATTGACTTTATTCTTATTTGTATTTTTGACATTTTGTTTTTTGACATTGTATCTTTGGAGCTTTTCTCCCCAGGACTCCATTGAAAATGGGCTCATTCGGTCCAATGGATTATCCTGGTAAACAAACTTCAAATAAATAAAATAAATAAAATGTTCTGACTTTTCTCTAAATGACACAGAAATCTTTGATACTACATTTAAGTTATCTTAACATATAAACTACTAGAAATAACATTTAAAGCTTAGCATTTCAATATTGTGTTGCTGCTTATGTAAATTTGTCAGAAGAGTTGATAACTGCCTTTAAACCTCTGACTGATCTAATTGCTTTGTTTTGCTATGAAAGGGGAGTGTTAAGTTCTCCTCCCCTCTGCAATAAAAGCAGTAGAAAACAGTTCCACAGCATTCTGTTTTTTATATCAGCTGTTGTATTTCTGATATTAACAGGGTTAAATCACCCATCTAAGATTGACAGCAGTACTTGAAAGGGTAAACTACAGATTTAACTGTGTCTGTGATATGTCATGCAGGTGAAGATGAATTTCTCTGCAATGTATGTGAGAAGGTGAGTTAAAAAAAGTAGGTGGGCTTTCCCTTCCTTTGACTCCAAAAGTACAAGCAGGTTTCTGGTACCTACACAACGCTGGAACCATATTATAGGGAGCAAAGAAACTTAATGATTGAGTTAAACTGTATGAGAGGGTGGAGTTCTCCTTTAATTTTATAATCAGTTTAGAATGATTAAATAGCACATTACATTACTATTCTATGATACCCAATATGCTCCATTAAAACATTTGGTAGGATGAAAAAGCCAGAAGTGAAGCTTAACTGAAATGACAAAATGTATTTCATATAAAAATAACCAACGTATTTAAAGAGAATTGATATCTACGTCTATAATACTGTATGTAAATAATTCTCTCCATTAAGAGTCTAGGTTTCAGGATGTTTGTAATGCTAGTTTATTTATGTATTCTAATCTTTGGTGACCTGTATCCACAACTAGTTGCAAACATAACTCCTGATGGAATTCATAAAGCATAGCTGTATGCATGCACCTGTTCCCCTTTAAAGTTATAGTTGTTTTGTCACCCTCTGAAGTAAACGCCACACCAAATTTATGAATGGAAATCTATGATAGAACTTAAATATAAACAGGTTGTATAATAAAATAAAAAAATTGTAATTTCAAGCAAAAATAAATTTAACTCTGAAGATACTAAAATATTTTTGCTAAACTTGTAACTGAGTTCCAGATCCTGATCAAATGAAGCAAAGCCAAATATGAGGTACATTACTATTGGTCTTCTATGTTTTGCACCTTTTGTACTCAATGAGACATTATTTTCCATAACTGAATGCAATATCATTTTATGGGGAACTGTGTTGAAAACCTTGCTAAAATGATGGTAAACAATATCTGCTGTTATGCCGTTATACAATTTAAACATGACCAGTGATCGAAACAGACCAATTTAGTCTACTAAGACATTTTTTTTTAATAATCCTTTTTACCCTCATGTTGCAGTGTCTGTCATGGACTAACTGTCATCAATGTTTTGCTTCAAACCTTTATCATTAAATTCCCCATCACTGTGATCGGGATGACAGGTCTGCAGTTAGCAGGGTTCTCTTACTGTGCTCTTTTGAAGAAGGATGTCTGTTATTTATCTCTAATCTTCCATTATTTAGTAGTGGGATATGAACTACTGAATACATCATTAAGGAGCTTTACCAGTACTTCTGTTTTTCGGTAGAAACACGTCTGATCCTCATTCCTTCTGCTTCTTCTTCTTCTGGTAACTTGCTCTTCTACCCTTTACAGAGCCAGAGACATGTGTAGCCCTCATCTTTCCCTCCCACTTTTACATGATATGTAATCTGTTGTTTTATGTATTAATATAAATTGAGGCAACATGTTGTTCAGTATATCTACCTCTTTATCTTGCTTATATATTGCTAAATTGGCATGTTCAGTCCTTTTCTTTTCTTCTCTTCTTAATCTAGAAATGTGGATCCTAATTTCTAATTCCTTGTGCCACCTCCATTTCTAGCTATACCTGCACAGTTGCAATATTCCTATTTATCTTTGTTCCTAGTTTCTGCACACTGCTATCTTTCTACAATTTCTCATTCATTCAAAAATCTTCAGGGCGTTGTTATATATCTTATTGCCCCTTAACATCTTTATTTCATTATATGGGACTATTGGGCTTATTCTTCCCTTTTGTATATGCTCTTACCCCTTTCTCCAGTCCCTTTTCTCTTATTTTTTCCCTTTACTATATGTTCTTATCCCTTTCTCCAGTCCTTAAGCTGTCATACTTAAGCCTTTTCCACAGCTTGCTGTCTATCTTCATCATATGCTTCTCTCACCATTCATTCACCATATTCTCAAGATTTAGATAAGCCAGCTGCAGTCTATCTCTCATGGCCCCACATTTATGTCCTCATGTCTAAGGTTTTCATCCCTGCATCCTGTGCACCAAAGCAGAATAGATGCTATTTACCAGTGGTACAGTAGTAACCATTTAATACTTTTTGTCTTGTTCAATACCACATGTTGACTATTTCTAGTGGTTTGTTTGACAAGGATTGCTAACACTTCACTGCTCAGGGCATATACTCTTATTTTCTCTCCCTGGATTCTGATCAAATTTGTCTTTGATATGTTCAAGTTACTCTACTATTTCCAAGCCCTTCTTCTTCTTCTTCTCCCCCATTCATGCAGTAGACAGTACCCAGACAATGTCCTCTTGTCTTCCACGCCATTTATTTTGATGGACAAATTACTTGTTTGGTTTTATCCTCCTCCTGTTTTGATTCAGACTGTACCATATTCTGAATGCTCTGCCAACCACCTCATACCGAAGCCATTCCATTATGCAGAATGAAGCTCTCCTTCCAGTCTATGTATTGATTTTCGCATAAACCTTGTAAATTGGTAGTTTCATGCCCTCTATTTTCATAAAATCATGTCTTGGAATTAAGAGGTATGTCTTTTCTCCATTAGGCAGAAGTATATTAAGCTCCTAATCTTTTTTTTTTTTTACTCTTCTCACATTACACAGCATGTCTCTCCAACCTCCTGCTTCTGTACTACTTTTTAACATTGATCCTCTTTCCTACCTCCTCTTCTTCATTCCTATTGCCAACTGATAACCTGTCGATATCCTATTCTAAGGGCTTGCCCCTATGGATTTCTATCTCACTTAAATTGAACAGTTCTCTGAGTGTACTGTTGTAGCCATGATTTTAATCATATCTCCAAACTGTAAAGTAATCTGCTCTTGACAGGGACATCTTCTGTATTATACTCCTTTTCTCAGTCTACCATTATCCTTCACTCTTTTCCATAGCTAGTAGTTGCATTCCATAGCTTGCTCTTTCATAATTAAGCAAAGTGTTGGCATAGGTTGCACTTTCGCAAATACTATTGTGGCATCACATGTTAGTCAGATCTCTACCCTTTGATTTTTGTTTCTTTCACTCTTCCCCCAGAAAGGTTGCCATACAATTCATTAAACTGTGCTGTGTTGGTGCCTTTACCTCTATCAAGATGTCTGCCACTTTCTTGCTAGTTTTGCTTCTCAGCCCTGGTACTGTCATTACTACAATCAGATTCCTTTTGCCATACTATTTCTTTGACAGAGTTATACTGATAGGAGTCTCAATTTACTAGAGTTCCCCTCATAATTCCTTTCAGGGTATTCCCTCCAGCTATCACCCTAGCCCTACATGAATGTTTTATTAACAATCAAAAAGAAAAATCTGTAGTATCCCTTGAAGTCTCAGAAAACCCAGTATGCAGCCTATACTGGGTCAAAAGCAAACCAAGCAGAAACTTTGCAGTGTGGAGGGTGTGAAGTTCACTCCTTGAAATCTGTTATACACCTAGTTCACTAATAAAATATTGAACCTTAAAATACGTACTACAAAATAATAAAATAATAGGTAGTCCACATCTGAGTGTGTTTCAGTAAAGGGTATTCCATTGTTAGCTCAACTGTGGACTACCTACTATTTAGCACCCAGCAACACACACCCACACACACAAGCATACACATTCCCTCAACACAACCTATTTGTTGAACACCACAATATTTACCTCTTACATCAACTCTCCATTTGAAAGTAATGGTCAATGCAAGCTTTTGGCTAAGTTAATGACCGGAACTGGCAAAAATTATTTACACAGCCAGGGTTTTCGCTGAATTACTCGGCTGCATAAAACACTTATTGCAGATATTTATGGTAGAAGAACATTTGTTTAATTACCACATATCTATGCCCCAGAATTCCTCATTAGCATCTGTGGTCATCCAGAGAGATAGTCCACTGGATTTCTATACCTGTTTAGATAAGTACTGCAGTAGGCCTGTCTAGGAATCATGAACAGATACTGCCAGATATAAAAAAGGCTTATCATTGGCAGTAACTTTTCTAAATCCTGGCCTTAATCACCCATTTCTTTGTAAATTCACAAATTTTCAAATAGCTCCATACCTATATTAACATATAAAAGACTTAAGGGGTGCCCATAGCCATACCTTATTAAACGCAAAATAATAATTTATCAAAAAAAATTCAATAACAAAGCTTACAGTTTCCCTAAAGAAAAAGAAAATAACCTTTCAGCTTGCCATTTTTTTTTACTTTGAGTTTTCTGCAGTTGTTTGTTAGTGGGAAAAATTTTGTCCTGTCACCTGTTTGCTGGATGTTCAGCTCCCCAACTTAGTTCTGTCACTCATTCCAGTGGCAGTGTGGTAACTCTCCCTATTACTGCACCAGTGGATTGGTTTACTTCCTTGCAATCTTCCTTATTTTATTAGCTACCCCAACTCCCCCATCTCACAGCCCCTATTTAATGATGGTTTCACCATATACAGTGCATGAATAGGACTACGGAAATAATCAACACTACTCCCCAGGATTCATGAAGCTCGGCGCAAGGCCGTTGTAAGGCCTGCACCAGCCGTGCAGCATATAAATGGAGTAGTAGCACCACATGAATATTAATGAATGTGCACTGTAACCACATCCACGTGCATAGGGCACGTGCACGAGTGCAGAGGGTGTAACTAAGCTGCGCTCGGAGGCATGGCAAAGTCGGCTGGTGATGAGCAACCTAAAGTGTTGAATATTACAGCCCGCCTGCAATAGTAATCGCACCTATCAGTGTCCATGGATAATGAAACGTATGCAAAGTATGCTAGACATTACCCGGCCACACAAAATGGAGAACCAAACATAAATGCACGCAACACAATATGAGTTCCCGTCCATGGAACAAATGATACTTAAAATAGTGTGTGTCCGTTATGTACTGCACTGTCAGCAGTCATACCCAGTGGAAGTGTAGTGCAACATGTCAGCGCACCGCAAATACACACGACTAGCCCCGTGGGCATGGTCACCAGCAGTCCCACAGTGGTAGTGATAGTACACAGATGGGCAGTCGTGGCTATATAACAACCATAAAGAAATCAGACAGCCGAAATTGTATCCCAAACACACACAAACATATGTATAGTAAAATGTGTTATACACAGCACCGTAACCATAGGATGGCATATGCGGAACCGGGATATCCACAAGCAGAACCCATGCATGCAAATGCAATACACAACAACCCTTGTATAGCACGTAACCCGCACCCATGTCCGAATGTCCACCTAATCCAGCTAGCAGCCTTGCGCTGCTGTACACCAACACAGAGTGGGTATACCCCATATGTAGTAGGAAGTATCATCCTAGGCAGTGTCAGGCTTGCAAATATGTACCCCCCGTATGTCAACATCCCATCACAGGTAATGGAATCCAAATGGCCACGCGTTAATGTGTTGGCAAAATGTGTACATCCCGCGTGGGGTTAGTGACCTGTCGAAACCCCAGAGGTGTTCACACGCCATGGTGTCCATAACTGCACACATCTGGACAAAGCATGTATGTGTAGGCACGGTACTGTTGAGTACCTATGCAGACATGCAAAACATAATACACAGGATGGAACAGCTGTCCACCATGCATGTCACCCCACCAGGGTTTCCACATGTACAGATGGCCAAGGTGGGACATCCCTTGTAGAAATGTGTGAATTTGCATGATAAAACATTCCCCTGGCCACTGCAAAGGATAGGATAACACGTGTATGTCAAGATAAAAGGTTATTGCATAGCATGTGAATAGCTTATGCTATCCAAAATAATAGTTATGTGTACCAGATACAAAATACCTGTAACATGCAACTAGTAACGAAGGTAAGAAATAGAATACTGTGTTAATATCACAGGACATATGCCATGTCTCAGTTGTTGTCGCAGGGCACAAATGTCCAAAATGGGACCTCCCCTCACAAAGAGGAACAAGTGCTAACCCTACCCCCCACTGAAGTATTGACAGTATATATACAACCCAATCAGAGACCGGCACCACCTTCCAACCTATTACAGCAACAAAACCTGGACAAAGACTAACAGGATGTGTGGACAAATAGGGACAGATGTAATCAGTGCTCTCACAACCGTCGACAGTTCACTGAATAATAGTATGCATGAAATGTTGTGAAGGATGTGGGGTAGTCCCCAGTATTACAGAGGTCCGTACATATATACTGTAACAAACCGTCACATATGTTGACTGTACTACAGCATACCTGTAGTTAATTCATAGTTAAGTCACGTGCTAAATAAATGTCCACATATGAATGACTACAGGGAATAGTCAAATGTGAATGGGAACACCGCACACCGTGGATTATGCATGGTAACCACACCCACCCATATTATTTATTGCCAACAGCATAAGCTGCTGACAGGTGCCCAAACACCTGTGTCTGTAAACACAGATTAAATATTCAAAATGGACAAACCGTGTCCATGTGCCTCATCTGACATTTGAACATGGTCAGGGCAGTTCTGTACACCAGGTGGACAAGACCAAACCCAGATAACCAGAGGAACACCCTGACAATTAAAGACCTGTATTTGTCAGGACTATAAGCCTTTGTGTTCTGAATATCCCTGCAGTGACGACATATGCAGCCTGGGTCCAGAGCATTAGGGAATAGGGAATGTGTAACATGTAGTACCACATTCTTCCCAGCAGGAGAATGGATGCCTGTGACATAAGTGAAGCTGGGGGGTATATGTTAATGTAGCTATGTACCATGGGTATGCATATAAATGAGACAGAACACCAAACGTATAGTGGTTACAGCAACCAGCCAACGTGAATGCAGTTCCGGTTGAATTACGACTATAGAACATATAATGTGAATGTGTAATGAATGCGTCTGTGCCATACAGACAGTTACATATGTAAAGGTGAACATGTGTTACACATACATCCGTTAACCGGATCAGAGATATGTTACTGGTACTATCACAAGTAATAAAGCCCACATAAGCACAAAGACTCAGTAAACATATGTAATCCAGAATAAGGATATGCATGTGCGCCTGCGCATAACCCACAATAAGGAAATGCAGGTGCGCCTGTGCGTGTGTGTGATCTGCTCACAGCAGAGTAAATGAATGCTGTTTCCCCCACGTTATACATGTCTCAAAACTGTCAGCCCAGTAAAGTATGGAACCAGACAATGCCATGCAAACTACCGGTACAAATAGGGAGAAACACAAGATATGTGCCAGAACAAACATAGAAAGTGGATAGAATAACGGGTGTGTCAGTAGCATGGATTTAGGAAGGGTATGCATTCGTAACCTGAACTGCTTGCCAGAATGTCCCACCGTAAGTCTCAAATGAAATGCCACCACATTGCCAGATAGACACAGGTTCATGTAAAACACACCGAAGATAAAGGGGCAACCAGCTGTACACTCTGCGACTATCTGTACAGTGGAAAGGTATGGTATGGTTATAGATATATGTGTATACACATAATCCACAGACATAAACCAAAGCAAGGTATGAAACAAGGATTGTACATGTATATATGTATACACAACAGACTTATGTCCCGTATATATGACACATGGATATAAATAGGCCACGTAATAGCTAATATGGGTAGACAAACAGAAATCCACGAAAGGTGAATAAACAGCTGCATTCCAAAACATTGTCCAGAAAGTGACAGTCCAGCAAGTTCTACACTTTAAACATGCAGATAGGTGTCCATTGTAGGACTCCAAAAAGTTATCCATACACAGTATCAACCATCATTGACACAAAACATGTGACTTCGGCAAATACGAAATAGCTGTACATGCAACAGAATCAGGTGCAAGGGTGATGACACGTGTTGATAGAATGTATGACGTACGAACTGATATCCCGAGAGTGGGGAGTGCATATAAGTGTCTCCACATCTCAGTACCGCACACATTAAACATGTGTAATGTGTACCGTAGAGGGTTGTTAGGCATGGGAATCCTGAGTATGCAGAAATGGACCTAGGTGTTGTTTGGCAGAGATTTTGTAGGGCCGCCCCATGGGAGTGATGTGGGTATAGCACACACCTTTATTCTCAATAATGGGGCAAACTATCCACTGGATAATGCGGAAAGCAGTTTGTAAATATGTAGGGCCCTATATCAGTGTCATGTAGGTGATTCCCATGGATGGACATGCGTACGACCAAGATGGTACCCATAACTGGAAAACTGTCAGAATAACACAGCTGCAGTAAGGCATAGTACATGAAATACAGATAGGGACTATATTAGATATACCCCAGACAAAGTCAGAACGTTGTGCGAATACTGGCGTAGCCATGAATATGGATGTTACGAGTGTTACTAATCATGTAATTGAAATGTCAGTCACTATTATCTACCGCACAGTCCGTAATGCCTAGACAGCAATTAGCTAGAAAGTCACATCACTATGTGAAATGTAACAAGGGCAAAGGTCAAACATCAGGGCGTTTACCCATAATGAGTACAGGTTAAGGGTATGAAGGTAACCTGTCCAAAATACATGTACTGAACTAGTGATACTAGGCGGACAGGTGAGAAGAAAGACAGCAGGACATATGGGAAAACATGTATAAGTCATATGCATGTACCCCGACAAATGTGAATGACAACGTATGCCCTGTGAATGTCAATGTGGAAGGTTATTAGACACAAAGGTAATGTGTCCCCCAGCGTGTAATGCAGTGTCACCGTAACAATGTCCAGACCCCCATAGTCGTATGTGAGCCCCGCCACTGACGGAAAGTGCAGATATGATGCATACATACGGTACATGAAAGACCAATTAGTGTGGATAAGCAGATGTTGACCTGTGTGAGGAATACAACTGTCTGGGTGGGTGTGTCCTGCAATATAAATGTAATGGCATGTGGCCTGTCATGCCGCCATACACTGTGTGTATTGTTGTCAGACAGTTGGTATGTTGTATCAGACACATACTCTGCAACTGTACAGATTTACGCAGAATGTGTAGAGGTATGCCTCATATGTTTGTTGTGTTCCATGTAACAGTAACATTCTGGCACTCTCATGATAACTGAAGACAGGAAATTATGACAAACATGTGATGAAGACACCAAATCCGACAGAAATGCCATACTAATGCAAAACATATCATTGTGCTAACTATCAACGATTGTAAGAGCAACATGTCAATACTGCCCCTGTGTGTCCCACTATCAGATAAGGCCTTGTCCAGAAATATGCTCCATGAGGTGGAGTGGTATGAACAGAAATAAATACATGTGTGAGAAAACAGTAATATCGACTGCAAGATGATGAAATGTGCTGCAGTAGGAAGTGCAGTACTGTCCGCAGGTATGTGCTGATATGTCAAATTAAACAGCAGTCTACATGAAGAACCTATAGGGCTGACACCTGTACAGATGATGATAGTGGGGCATACACACAACCATGCACACAGCACGAATAGACATACGCACATCATAACCAGGCCATGGTACATGAAGGCTCCGGCGTGTATGAGTACAGTGAGAGTATAGCAAGGATAGCTGTCTGCCAAGATATACAGCAAATGGCTGTAAGGGCATGTAACACCACCCAGAACATGGACGTTGCATGGACAATGTTGGTATTTGCATCGTACCCCATTGGTATGTGTAAGCTGTGCAAATATGCGATACATGGAACAGACAACTGTCCATGCAAGAGCAGCGTTATGGGCATAAAATATATATATATATATATATATATATATATATATATATATATATATATATATATACATAGAGAGAGATACAGACATACACACATGTGGCAAGGCTGGTACTGGAACCTACACATTACTACCCTATCACACCACAGCATGACGCACGTACAGAACATGCTACAGAGGTTACTATACACAGCAGACATACAGGCATTCTACTAGGTGCGTGTCAACATCCGCAAAGACAGAGACGTCAGCAGGATATATGTGTGTTGCAAAGCATCTAAAACCATAACCTATGAACCCAGGCAGCCGGGAGCATAGACACACACACACACACACACACACACAATTGGCAGGCATGGGAATCAACCGTACACCTACCTACCCTATCGCACTACAGTATGACACAATTACAGAATGCGCTACTGAGATTACTGAACACAGCTCTCCCAGAGGCATACTTCTAGGTGGTTGACATCATCCGCAAAGGCAAAGACGCTGATAGGGAATGTATGTGTTATGAGGCATCTAAAAGCATTACTATCTCCCAAGGCAGCTGGAAACACACACACACACACACACACACACACACACACACACACACACACACACACACACACACACACACACACTTGGAAGTGCCGGGAGTTGAACATACACCTACCTACTTTAACACACTACAGCATTACGCATTTACAGAACGCACTACCGAGATTACTGAACACAGCACTCCCAGAGGCATACTTCTAGGTGGCTGACAACATCCGCAAAGATGCCGATAGGGAATGATTACAAAGTGAGCAGTCAGAAAGCATGTTACAGTCCCAAGGTAGACGTACAGTAACACTGCGGTGCTGTAATCGGGCATACGAAATATCTATGGAGCACTACAACACTAAATAGATATTTTGTTTGCCTGCATGACCACCATGGCTATACAGGATCTCAATGGCCATGGCCACACTCTTAGTAACACACGTCTGTTTGGAACGTACAGTGTGTCCATCCACACAATGGCATACTGGGCCTGCTCACACACTTAGCAGTTGCAAAGGGCCATCTTGAATGCACACGGAGTGTAATCACGGAAGTGCGCAGTGTGGGATGTACTGTGTGTCCATCTACACAACAGCATACTGGGCATGCTCACACACTTAGCAGTTGCAAGGAGAAAACATGCATGCACATGTGGTATAATCACAGAAGGGCGTAGTGTGGAATGTACTATGTGTCCATCTATACAACTGCATACTGGGCATGCTCACACACTTAGCAGTTGCAAAGGGCAATCATGCCATCTTGAATGCACACAGATGTGCGCAGTGTGGGATGTACTGTGCGTCCATCTACACAACAGCATACTGGGCATGCTCACACACTTAGCAGTTGCAAGGGGAAACATGCATGCACACACGGAATGATCACGGAAGAGCGCAGTGTGGAATGTACTGTGTGTCCATCTACACAACTGCATACTGGGCATGCTCACACACTTAGCAGTTGCAAGGGGAAAACATGCATGCACACGCGGTATAATCATGGAAGGGTGCAGTGTGAATTGTACTGTGTGTCCATCTACACAACAGCATACTGGGCATGCTCACACATGTAGCAGTTGCAAAGGGCCATCATGCATGCAGATGGAGTGTACACACAGAAGGGCACAGTACAGAAGGGCACAGTAAGGTAAAACTGTCCACACGCACAGGGAGGTCACACATGCAGTGACTCGTACATACACAGCTGACATCACGGGTGTCACGGGTGCAGGTCAAACACGTACACACTGCAGTGTACACCGTAGCTGTCAAGGCAGCACCATGTCATCGGTACAGCCGTACACAGTCTCACGGTCCCACAACAGCATGTGACATATGTCTTCAGGTCTGTACAGCGGTGTACACCAGCTGTGCAGAGTACACAGGTACTAACATGGATCCAACAGGTGTTATGCATTCCAATTATACCAGTATACATGAACCTGTTTGCTCAACACATACCACGGCCCTTGCACAACTGCAACACATGACTGCTGCTGTACAACAATGAACACACATCCAGATATGTCATACATGTGATTGTCTGGATGTGTGCATGGATTGCACACATGACACATACAAAGCCTTAGATGTACCACATGCATAACACTGGCGTAATCAGTGCTACACACACAAATGGAAGGTGGGCTCATGTCTGTGGAATGCTCACACTACAGGGTGTAGCAGTGTTGACTGGGGCACATACCCTTGTGGTGTTCACCTGTAACAGCCATGATATCATACCGCAGTCCGTGTGTTATGTATATCAACACACATGTCCAACAGTAGCAATGCTTACAAACATGGCAACAGGAGACACATGTGACATCTGTACTGTGCACGCAGCAACCATGCATGAGCAGTGGCTGATGTCCGTAACATAGTTGCACCAACCTACAACATGCAGACCCATCATAGGCACCGGTATACGGTGACATACGAACAGCAAGTATGGAGGTATGTGGGTACATAATGTGTTTAACCACCTGTCTAGATGCATGTGTGCAGGTTCACAGTTGTGTCACGCACCATCCTACCCTGCCATGTGCATACAGTATGCTATGTCGCTGTTACGTGACGGTGCTGACATAATGCATACACAGCGGTCAGGTGTTAACAACTATATGTCACATGGCACCTGTAACACCTACAGCCTCCCATGTGCATATATCAGCACATCTGCCGGATACAGTGTTGGTACACAATGCATTACATACTGCTGCATACCTATCACATGTATCATATGGCAGGTGTATCATTCCCAGCACTGCCATATGTGTATGAATGTGTGTCCATGGATGCCACATATCGGGGAAAATATTTCCCAGTTGCTACACATCCCTGTACACCATAGTAGAGATCTGCACATACCTCAGTGTGGGGAGCATGAATTTGACTGGTGCAGTGCATCCAACACGTTGGCTCTCTGTCTACACATGTGTGGTCACCACAGTGTGTGTGTGTCTGTATGTCTGTATGTATGTCTGCTGCTCAGTGTGAGGGTGTATGCTAATATACTGTGGGGAATGAACACTAACCACACATGGTGACTAACCCGTAATGGTGCTGCATTGCACAACCCTGTTGATGCCATAGGTGCCAGCCATAATGGCTACCTGTGCATGTCCCCTCCCTGTGACATGGCGTGTGGGTGCATAGTATTGTGAGGGTGCTGACCACACAGGCAGGGGTCCCCATCTGCACACTATGGGGTGTGCATCATAGTGGTGTACAACCCGTGATTGTGGACATGTTCCCGTACTGTTACAGGGTCCTACTGCTGCACAGCGTGGCCCACAGCTGACAAGTGACACCTCAAATCATTGGCCATGCTGCTGTGTACAACACCTCCACCATGTCACCATACCTGTAGTGTGTCCTGCAATGTACGTCACGTCTCTGTCCAGTGTAGCCTGTGGCACCGACCACATGAGTCAGGTGCAGTATATGTGCGGACATGTGTGTCATGTAGGTGTCCAACAATCAGGTCAAGGGTACATGTAGCATGCTGATATTGCCAGATGTGCCTGTGAGTAATCCACAGCTACATGTGGGGGACTGCAAACAGTGCTATCTGTAGCCACATGCGAGTACACCATAGGAGGGAATCAGGGTATCACAACCAACATGGTGCTACAAATGTAACCGTGACACATACCGTGAACACATCACAATGCATGCTGCACCTGCACTACATGGTATGACTGCTGCATGTCGACAGTACACAACCCATGTCACATACGCATCTCTCAGTATTCATACACAACCACTGCAACATACACATCCCACGCTATGCATACACAGGTATCACATACACCTCTCACTATCCTGTCCACTCTGTACATCAGAATATATTTGCATAACCCTGCACCGATGGTGTGGATGACAGGGATGCGGCAGAGGCTTCATCATATGCACAGGGTGATATGTTTGACAGGGGCATAGGCTGCACCAATGGATAACATCATGTGTGTGTGTAAGGGCCGGTGAGTTGACTGGACATGTCTGTGCAGAATGCATGTGGATGTGGTGGAGCCCTACAGTTGTGTCTGCTGTGTGTGGGTATGTGTGTACACAGTTCTGCCATATGTGATGCCTACATGGGATATAATTGACAGCCCCAGGCTGTACAGTGCAGGTTGTACAGCTCATTGTGTCCGTCCACGGCCACGTGACCTGTGCCTGCCTGGGGTTGCACGGGCACTACCAGGTGGAGGTACAGAGTGGCTACTGTCTGATGACACATGTCCGCTGGAACCGTGTCCACACTGGGATCAGCCAGGGCCATGTCCACGTGGCCTGCTGTGTCCTGGTGTGGACAGCGCAGCACCAGCTGCACTGCTACTGCTACCGGCGCTATGGGAGTGGGCATGAGAGGCGGCACGCTCACGTCAACCTACACTAGGTGGTGTTGCTGGCCTACATCCACGTGGCCTACACCTCACCCCTACCAGGTGTTCCAGCACAGACAGCTCACGCTCACGGATTGCCATGCCTCGGTCAAGGATTCCAACCATTTCACCTAATCACCTATCCAGTACCTCAGCAATATGCTGTTGAGCATTTGCCAATGCCTGGATGTTGTCATTTAGGGTATGGATTGCAGCCCTCTGCAGCCTCTGCCCTTCTCGGTTCTGCCGTTCGGCACGTGCCTGCACCGCCATTACAGTCTGGAACATGCGTCTGGTGATACCAGCTGCTGCACTCTATCCTGCAGGTGCATGTCTGCCAGTGGTCCTCCTATGAGCAGCACCAGCCACATGCCTGTGTGGCACATCTGCAGTCATTACACTGGCACCATGGTGTGTAGTCACACCTTCTGTAGCCACCACATGTTCCTGTTCAATGCCAACAGACGCTGACTGTCCTTCCTCTATGGGCAACGGTGATGTGGTATGTGTTGGCAGCAGAACTGTGTGCAGGGAAGAGGGGGACATAGGTGGGATGGTAACCACTGGCACAGATTCAGCCCCTGACAACCCTGCCTGTACCTCATGCATATGTTCATCACCGCTAGTATCTGTGGGGACACTAACATCAGATGGACCGCAGGAGGGTAACGCACCTACACCATCTGTGAATGCAAAGAAATACTGTAAGGTACATTAGACACACACACACATACACAGACACACACACACACAGACACACACACACACACACACACACACACACACACACTCACACACTCACACAGTCACACACGCACAGTCACACACACACACACACACACACACACACACACACACACACACACACACACACACGCACACACACACAGTCACACCATGCTTGTGATATTTCAGATGGCATGCAGCATGCCTGCACTACAGCAGAGGGCATGCAGCTCAGACATTAATAGTGTTAGTATGCATACCACCCTGGGGTGCACACTACATCAAGCAGGTGTCATATCAGTAGCCATGCACGACATACAATCATGGTAGTTTGCATGCATCACCATGATACACCATGTGGCCCAGAACAGGTTAACAGTACACATGGCTGACGTGACCTTGACGTGTAATCCGCTGACATGTGCATTAACATGCATACATGTTTGACACAATGGTGTCCTGACACATGTGCAGCATCATAATGGGCTTCAGATTGCAGTGTTGTGTGTACGGCCTACAGATAGAATGCATGTTTAGCAAATGTGCATGTGCATGGGAGGGTAGTGTGAGCCATCTACATTGCTATACAGTAAGGAGTACAGACACTGTGCCATTGCATGGCAACATGACGCATGTATGTTGCCGTAGAATGCATAACATGTACGCATTGCATAGCCATAACTGCAACACAGTCATGCTGTTCCACAGATCGTATATGGTAGACATCAGTGACACCTCCAGTAGCTGCGCACAGGCATTTAGGTTGTCCGGTGTAACACATCAAATGTATAATTGGTCCACTATGGCTATGATTGGACTATGTGTGGACAATGTGCAACGGGGTGTATCCACATCCCATGTACTGTGTGGCTACATGTCTCTGGCCATCACCCATGGCCATGTGTGCACATGTGTTGGACAATTGTGTGTGATGGGCATCTTTTCCACATGTCTGTGTTGTCCCATATGACATACACCCATAGATGTCAGAGTTGTCACAATCCACAGGGCTATGCAGACAACAGGTTGGATGTTTGGTATGTCAGGTTTAGGTCATGTGATAGTGTGACAATATTGCAGACAGAACACTACATGCCTGTGACATGTCAGGTGGCATATCACAATGTGTGCAGACAATGCAGGGGCATATGTCACAATGGTGACACCTGTGGGCTGCCCATATCACAGCTCACTGTGTGGTACCATGTGCTTACCACACATGTTGTTCCAATGCATACTACATATGCCTCCATTGTAGAACACCTCCACCGTTGTATGCACAGCTGACCACACATATCACAATGACTGGTACTGTGGTTTCATGTCGGTGTATCCTTACATTTGTATATATTGCACATGGGTGGCATGTGTGTATGTATGGTGGTGCAACCTGCATATCGTGACTGGAACAAACATCAGGTGTGCAAGTTTTAACTGGCCACATGACAAATAGATCTACACAATAACATGGCTGATACTGACAACAGTCTCACCTGCGATGGACCCGTGTCTGTGCGGCACACCAGAGGTACCTGTATAGGGGTGACACAACAGTAAGAACATTATCCATGACTGTATGACAGCCACAGGTTGCACTGTGCATGTGAACACATTCACCTGTGTGATAGCATATGGTATGCACATGTGTGCATACACAATGCAGCATACTGTAGTATGCAGCTTGTGTGCCCATATACCTGGCATATGTTGTTACTTTATATGATGTACAGTGACACCTGCAACTACATGTGATATAGTACTCATATATGCAGTACTGACTTACCAGGCAACTCCAGGCTCATTGGTTGGGAGACACCCACCTCCACAATGGCAGCTAGTGTTTCTGCATGCTGTTCTCTGGGTGTCCCCAGACTGGCCAGTAGCTCCTCTGTGTGTGTGAGTGGGGGCTGGGTTGGTGGCCCACCCCCTGTTCCACCTTGTTCTGTGACGATTGCAGTGGCACGCTGTTTTGCATGCCATATCAGGTTCGTGCAGTGTCTGCGTACCTGCTGGTAGGTGCGGTTGTTGCCACCCACATCGTTCACCCTCCTGCGTAGATCCTGCCACAGGTCATCCCGCTGCTGGGCATGCTGTGGCACATGGCTGAACAGCACGTCATAGTTGTCGTGGAGCACTGGAATTATGACATCATCCTCCTGGCGGCTGTATGCTGGGAGGCGTGTACGTGGCATTATCTGTAAGACATAATGATGGTGACAGGTCACAGTCTCACAGATGTACTGGCATACCACTGCACATACATTGCTATGACATCTACTACATCTGCACAGTAATCTTTGCAAAGCATCATGACACTGACATGGCTGAAGTGTTTGTGTCACACCTGTCACACCCATTATGCAGTGGATATCATATCTGTGTGTCAACTCATTACAGTATACATACTCCATGTAGATGGTGTCTTTCTGTGGCCATGTGTACTTGCCTGCACCTGTGTTCTTACCTATCTGCACTTGCCTCGATGTGTCCACGGTACTACTGTTCACCTGGATGCTGTGTATATGTCACATAGCAACACAGACACACACAGCTGTAATGGACTTGAGCAGTGACAATGCACACATATGCATGGACACCTGTACACGCATGTGTTTTGCCATATACATCTACTCAGCACTGTACGGTGTTGAACATCCTGCCACGGCTCGCCTGTATTGCACATGTGATAGACATGGAACAATGGCTATTCAGACGACATTCGCAGGGATGGTCATCAACCATAGCATGTGCGGGCACGGTTTCCACACTGTCACACAGCAATTGTGACACTGCATGGTGCATTGGTGCCACATTACTGATCCATTCATTTGATATTGCATGTACCATGCGGCCATCACATCATGTATGACTGGGATGACATGTGCAGCCTTGATGGACAGGGTTGCATGGTATGGCAGGGATATATCACATATATGGCACAGGGATCTGTCCAGCCTGTGGCAAACCAGTATTAGGACGGTGGCTGTCCATGACATATGTCATATAGATCAGGATATGGACATGTAGCATGCCCATCATCATGGTGTAGACAATGTCCTCCTGCAAGGTAGGCAGCATGCTGCATGGTGGGTGTGTGGATTGTGCAGGCAGGTATCGCACATCCATGCATAGCCATTACCCCTACAGGTGGTATGTGCTCCAATATTGGTCACTACAGTGCTGTATATGCCCACCCGGTGATCTCCCGTGCACATGGATGGCACCCTGACCTGACATGAGTACCTCATATGACTACCTCCGGTGCCTGGAGACATCACTAAGTCGGCAGGTGCACTGCACAGCACCATCCCTTCCACAGTGACCATGATGTTGACCACAGCCTAGGTATTCCTTTATGGGTACAGGGATGTTCACCTAGCGGTGACACTGCTGGTATCATCCATCGGACCGTACACATATGTCACACACCTCACCCACACAGCCCATTCTGTATGTTGTTCACAACACTGACACAGCTATACTGCTAGGTCAGGTCCTTTCCCAGCCATACATACACAGATGCATGACATTTGTCTGTGTGGTATGGGCTACAATGACGGTGGGGTGCAACACAAACCCTGTTCGACTGTAGCTGGCGCTGATGTTCTGTGCACATGTCAACACATTAACCCTGTTTTACTGTAGCCGGCACTGATGTGCTGTGCACGTCACTCTTGCACCTTTTGTTGTTGTGTGTCTGTCAACAGGCCACTGGTGGAACACACCTGTAACATGCAAAGGTATTCGTAATCAAATATCCATGCTGTCCTGTACAGCTGTACTGCTGACATCTACAGTGCTAATGTGTCATGGACATGCACACCATACTCAGCAAGGTGATAGTGTGGTACCAGCCTGAATGACTCATCACCTCTTGTGGGTTGCTATTATCCAACACCCTATCTGTATTGTATGGTCAAGCTATGCACTTGTGCAGGACATGTGAGCATGTCATGAGCTACTGATTACCATTATGCCCATTGCACAACATGTCCCACAGGTACACTGGCAGTCCTACACTTCCCAGCTTGCTGAAGGTAAGACAGGTGTTGTACACACGTAACACACGTATCCTGTGGGACATGGTCGTATGTACAGGCATGTCCAAATGTCACATACCGGTGCTACTCCTATATGATGGATATGTCGTACATGTGGCAATAGAGCAACTGTCTCATGTACACATTCAATGCTCACCTCCCAACATACAGCACTACAACCTGTGGGGGATGCGCTTCTGCAGCCGTGCTGGGCCCATAGCTGTCAGTTGTACATCATTATGTGCAATGTACCTCATTTGGTGTTCTAACAGGTGCATGTTCATCAAGGTACCACATTGGAAGGGTCTGTCACACATTCATTGTTGTAAATGGTTTACATGCCAGCCATGGCTTAATAGATGGGAATCATAGTAATTCATTGGAATATCATATTTATACGTTAGACCAACGTATTTCAGCCATCATATGCCCTTCCTAGTTGACGCTGTTAGTCAGCCAGTTGTGGTTGTTCCACGTTGTGCACATTAGACACACAGTATGAGGGCTACTGTTACTCATTTTGGGGACGGGGGCTGACAGCTGTGGCAGGGGGTAATGCTGTCGACAACCATGACTGCACCTGACAGTCATTTGTGAATGTGTAACATTCGCATCACACACCTCCCATCACGTAGTCCCACATCATCTACAACACTGGCCACTCCTGCAAGAACAACGTATGCAATATGTCTCTATACCCACTGTAGGCACCACTGGTGGCCCCCATCATGGCAGACAACTTCACCAGCGTATAGCCCGCAGACTCATGGGTTACAACATTCACAACACGCCAGTCACGGATGACTCTGTTGGGAGTCACACTGCAGTTCCACACATCAGGCTACACAAGGCATTAGTCACTTAGATGTTGCAGTCGGGTGACCACCTCTGCAACTTGACCTACGCACCCATGCCACACATCACCAGGTACGATATATCTCTCATACACCATGTTATTGTGACTGCCCTGTGATGCCACTGCACAGACCATTTGTGCAGGGACATGCAATGGGTCACCAGTGTTATAGCCCTGAGGGTGTGTGCCTAGCCATGGTGGGCATTCTTCATTGGTCTGGACACAAGAACACTGTACATTGACCTACTGTGTCACTGCAATAGTTGCCTATACTCCTATTGTCATTCCACAGGCATGTGGTATCTGACCACTATGACTGTCCAGGTCAAACACAATGCTGTGGCACACATGACTTGCACCTGTCAGCCCGGGTAGTAGAGCTCACATGTACGTCTTCAGATGCTATACTACCTGTCTTGCAGTTTCACATAACTGTCACCGGCAGGGAGGTAATTGGCAAGCATGACATGGGGTCATGTGGAACAATGCTTGCATCTTCCACTGTGATGCACGCAGGCAAGGCACACCTACTATTGCACCACTCAAACATCTCTGCAGTGACTGGGACCTGCCTCTAGGCTCTGCAGAGCACACCTGCAATGACAGGTTGTAGACGGACCATACCTTTCAGGCACATACCTGGACCGGAACACCCACAGATGAGGGGTTCACACATCACACAATGTTTTGCACACATCCTGGATAGTTGCTTAGCACAATGCATCAGAGGTGCTCCATGTGCAACTAACTGTGTTTGGGACCGCTATACACATTGTAACAAGTGACAGA
The DNA here is from genome assembly GCF_019279795.1 of Protopterus annectens. Taxonomy (NCBI): domain Eukaryota; kingdom Metazoa; phylum Chordata; order Ceratodontiformes; family Protopteridae; genus Protopterus; species Protopterus annectens. The sequence goes on from NC_056743.1 coordinate 1,378,601,132, forward strand.
GTCGACATCATACACCAGGGGTTACATACCTTCTGTGTTGGTATAGTGGACAGTGGGCCTCAGACAGCTACTACTGATGTGTGACTGACACTAACCCACACTTCCCTGGGTTAGACACCCATGTACCAACACATGCTTGAGTCATACCCTCTGCTCAGCTGGATCAACCAATACTCAACACCTCCGATACCTACACTACCCTTGGCATGAACACTTCCTCCATGTGACTGGTGTGACACACCTGGGGTTATCCCTTCTTTGGTGGATTCCAAACATATGCTACATGACCTTGCTAGCCACATCCTGGAAACACACCCATCACGGCATACACAGTACATGTGTACTACAACAACTACTACAGACGTCTGCTGACAGCAGTTGTTAACATCATGACACCCGTGCAGATGGACACTAAACATACATATGCTGACACATACCCCAGTGCACTTCAGTAGCATGTACACAATTGCAGGGATCATGCTACTCCACACAGAGCCATGGTGGTACTGACCAGATAACAGACGCCACTGTGGTGGTCATGTTCCATGAACATATGATGTACAACCATAGGTGCAGGCTGTTGCACAGTGGTGTACATTCACATGTGTGGGGTGCCTCACTGGTCAGCCATGGTGGGGCCACGAGGTCCCTCATCAGATACTCTGAGGCTAGCTACTTCAACATGACTGCCACACATTGCAGTGTGGGGCCTCAGGCATTGTGGTGGTATGTCAGTATTTTTGACAACATCCACATCTGCTGTCACATACAACAGTCAACTGAACATTGCAGACCAAGGTAATGTTGGCAATGTGCCAGGGGATGGATTACTTGCCGACAGTGCACCCTCTCACTCACTACAGGGCTGCAGGCTGTACATGAACATCGTGGTGTCCCTGTGGTCACATACACAGTACTGACCTACACCCTATATGTCCTGGGACACTGCCCAATGTCACCTTCCAATGTCCCTGGCTGTAATGTCCCACCAACCTGTGTAGTACATGTCTCCCCACCAGGCCACAATGTTCACTGGTAGCCATTTGTCGGACATTGTAGCCCCTGAATGCCATACAGCAGCATTTATCACACTACACACAAGTGGCACCACATTGCACGAGTGAGACTATAGTGATACACTCCTGACTGGACCATTCTGCATGGCTATGGGGCACATCATCAAGGACGTAATTCACACAGACATTGTTGGCCTCCCGTCCTTTCCTGGCACCTGGGTTGGGTTTGTGAATGCCACAGCAAGGCCCCTACACATGGTGGACACCTTTCATACAGTTGCCAGGGCAGTTGCTGATGGTACTGAGGTCTGCACATCATACATTGTCCTCACATTGCCTTTCAGCACCATTCCCTATTCTGGTATTGACAACATACACATCCACCTGCACATTGTACCCTGTGTCTCAGGATGTTATGCTATGTGGCTCATGGACAGGACACACAGTGGTGCCAGCATACCATAGTACCTACTACATGTCAGGTACATATTGCATAACACGGTCCTCAGTCATAGGGCCACTCATGTTCAGTATATGCTTCCATGCAGAACATGCTGGCACAGAGTACCATCCCTACCTAGCTTTCAAACACCTACATACCATGCGCCATGATTGCTGCACCAGCTGATACTGACACCAACCATACGGGTGTCACTGTGACAGATACATCATATGAGTACCATGGCATCAAGCTGCATGACACAAGGTGCATGCACATCACCTTTGCATTACACCATTCACCCACTGACTATCACATGGATAGTGGTCCCCTACATACATATCACATTGTACATGGTTGCAGTACACACATATGTCACACACACTCCTGTGGATACCGTATTCCACTGTGGCATGGATATCCTTCTTCGAGGCCACACCTATCTGTACTGGGTGTGTAGCTGGTACATAGGCAGCCATTGTACCTCTGAACTAAAGACATCTACACTCAGTCAATGGTACAACACCCCATTTAGGGTGTACCTTAAACAACAGCTACAGCTTTACATGCCACAACATTGACATGCCATGACGTTTAATGAGCTCAGACAGTTTACATATGCGGCTGAACTATGGACACCACATCTGTACGCATTTGCAAACCACATACTCAGGGGTGACTTCTGCTGCTCTGACAGGGCCCATGTCCACCACATTATTGATGCATATACTCCTCATACATGACATATGCAGTGGCCACTGTGAGCTACATGTTCCTGGATATGTGCACACACACCACACTGCGTGGGATGTGCTTCTGTGTTACATCCCCAAACCTAACACACACCATGCTGTGGAACATAGGTCTTATGTACATCCCGCAGGGACACTCAGTAGCACTGTTCATGTGATACCTCCCTTGGTGTTTGGGTGACATATGTAGGCCTGGGATCACTGCAGCGGCTGTACTGTGCAGAGGTGCAGGTGACACCTGGCTCTGCTGTTTACAGGACACTACCCTGGAGAGGTGACATTACTGTGTATACTGTACATGTGCTTACACATGGACTTGCCAGACTGCATAGTACCCCACTATGCACCTGTGCAGCTACTGCATGTCCTTTGTGCATGGTTACTTGGTGTCCCTTCCATTTAGAGTAGCTATCATGCTACTACTATGTCCCATACCTACAGGCCATATGTATCCTGTTATTGTACATACCAATAGGCGATACCTGTGGTATGCATGATATGCCTGTGATACTGTGTAGAATATCTGTCATATCTACCTAGAATACTATACATTACACATATTTCACATAGTATCCCTTAATGCGGAGCATACTTGCACGGCGGGCCAACCTTACATATGTCATTAACAGTATATGCCCATACACATGCGTGCTGTGACAGTATACATACATATACTATCCCCTGCTATGGCATGTCCTTGCTGAACATCCACTACCCGCAACAGCATGTTGTATGGCATTGTTCTGTTTAATGCCCTCCTGTAGCATCCCTTGTGGTGTCTGTGCTGTGTACATAATGTCCCACTGCTGTACACATGGTTTCTACAAGCGTTAGTATGCTCAGCAAGACATCACTACATAACTACCTTTCACCACTTTATGCATTGCGGACAAGTTTAATTAATGAAAACCAGCATTCACATACAGTACAACTTATTAATACAGATCATAAGTTACACAACCTTACATATCGTGTGTTCTATATACCTTGTTGGCGTTTAGTTTAGTTTTGTGTCATTTCATTTCGTTTAGATTAGATTCGATAGTATCTCAATGTTTAGACGGTTTGTCGGTATGAGCATATGGTTTGAATGTCTGGAGAGTCATCCTTATATACGTCGATACCTGCAACATGTGGATTCATCCCACCAATTGCTGTTCCTCAGTGACTAATTACGTGCATATCACATGTGCATCTACTCCATTCGGAAATTATGCGTCAACACTGGGTTATAATTGGATTCTCCACCTGGGCGTTGCCTATTTGCCCTACCTTCATGGAGACGGTCTGTATTTTGCTATGTTATGTGTAACTGCAACTGCTATGCATGGAGACAAGTATATTTGGGATTCATGTCCTCCGTGGATTGTGTGTGACAGGTGGAGTATTTGGTTCAACATGTGGGCGTACCTGTCATACCGACGACTGATAACGGGGTATTGCATTCAAAACCTGTAACATGGCTGTTTTTTCCGTTATACAACGCATGCAATTATGCATGCCATCTTTAATTGTGTCTCTCACACGGTATGTTGGGGTTCTGCAGATGTCATTGACTGACTGTATGTTTGTGCTGCTATTACAGTTTGTATTCCTTTATTATCTAGTGTGGGGGATATTGGTGGTTGTACGTAACAGATACGGTTTGTGGGCCTTGCATCTCTACATAATCCGTATAGTTCTGTGTGTGCTCCGTCCCTACTTGGAGAGTTAACAGTTAATAGTCTTATGTTATGGGATTGTAGGTTGGGGTGTTGTTAATTGGTTTCTATATCGTCTGCAGGTGAGCTTGATACATGTATACCTCTGTAACTGATGCGGTATATCAGGGGATATGTGTACGTGACAGCTATCCCTTGTCTTTCTGTCCCTGATATTTGCAGTCATTGTGGTCGTGTTGTTAAGATAGCCTGTTTGCCACTGGTTGCCACATTTTCATATGGTAATATTTTGACACTTGCGGGACACACAGCGGTGTTTCCGGGCCAACACGTAGCCACGGTCAGTACACAGGTAGCACATACTTTTGTCCGCGATACATACCTATTGTTGTGTGACTTTGCCAACGTATCATATTGCATGTAACATATCAGTGTCGTACATACAGGCATGACTATTACATACATCCGTTACATTTCTTATGGGACATATTTCTGTACTACCATCTCGGACATTTTCACTTTGTATTGTTCTATGTCAGGACACACCTACCCAGGGTGGGGCTGTCCCTACTACTGTGGGACTGGTAGTAAACATATGCCTGAGGCTAGCTTACCGTATGCCTACACCTAACGTTCTGATCTGCCTCTGACTTGGCACCAACATACACATGTTGCAGACACACTCACATAGCGATGCACACAGCACCCTCAATGCACACGTACACATACTACGGCATGGGGAGAATTGCACACAGTACCTACGTGGACCGCGACACCGGCAGCGGTGACTAACTCTCCCTTCATATCATCATACTATTACACGTGCATGTACTGTTCCGGTACTGTGTTCTGACGGTCTTTCAGCCGTGTGGTTATGCATATCGGTATGTTACACATTCCATGTTTGGCGGTATCCTATTACTTTGTACCTCCAAGATGTTATGATTGTCGTTGCACTATCTATTATATTTACAGATATCGCTGGATACATCTAAATCACCTTATATCCCTCTAATTCCCTTTCTATCTGTATTATATATATGCATATGTGTACATATATATCTATCTATATATATATAGATATATATATATATATATATATATATATATATATATATATATATATATATATATATATATATATATATATATATATATATATATATACGTCTTGCAACGAACGTGGCAGGCACACAGCAACGCCATATGCTGTAGGACTCATGTACTGTTCAGGTGTTGGCGTTCCGTGTTCTACTGGCTGTTGTGTTTACAGTGTTTGGGGGCTGCCTATATAGGAGTCACACATAGGGCCACCTATACATTACAATTTACAGGTGGTCATGTTTGTGTGCCATCCATTTTACTGTGTGTGCAGGTGGGGAGGTGTCAGTCCATGGGGCCTACACTGTCAGAGTATGTGCTATACGTTCCCTCTTTGCCAAGGTGTAGGCATATTGGGTACACCTCCGTCTGCCTACTGGGGCTGGCACAGTGTGTTCATGGTCTGAATCCCTCTGTGCCTGAACTGGCCTTGGCAATTTTGGTGGGCTTTGTGGCTCTTCACCATTTTGTACCTGCAGCAGCTGCTTCCGCAGGATCATATTATGTAGCATGGCACATACTATGAATATGTGGGCACATGTGCCTGGAGAGTACTGCAAGGCTCCACCAGATGTATCCAAACACTGGAACCATGATTTCAACATCCTGAACACACGCTCTATGATTATTCTGGTTTGTGCATGTGCCTCATTATGGCGTTCTTGCATGGGTGTGTGTGCATTTCTGATGGGAGTCATCATCCACGGCTCCAGTGCATAGCCAGCATCCCCCACAAGATGGCCATGTGGGATGTCCCCCCTGACAAATACCTGATACAGCTGTGAGGCATGCCAGATATGGGAGTCGTGGTAGCTTCCAGGGCTGCCAGCACACACATCCATGATAATGCCCTGGGCATTGCACACGACCTGGCAGTTGATGGAATGGAATCCCATGCGGTTTATGTAGCGTCTACCCTGCTCACCGGGTGGTGACTTGATTTGTATGTGCGTACAGTCTATCGCACCCAGTACCTCCGGGTATTGTGCCACACGGTGGAAGTGGCACATATTGCTAGCCAACTCCTCCTGAGATCTGGGGAAGTATATCTACTCATTGGCATGTGGTAACATGGCATCCAGGAACTGGTGTAGTACCCTGGATGCTGATGCCTGTGAGATGCCCATAATATCTCCAGTTGGCCTTTGAAAGGTACCTGTGGCCAGTATTCGCAAGCTTACACATACCTTTGTGTCCGATGGGATGGGTTCCCCTCTGTTGTTTCTTGTTTTCAGGCGTGGCCAGCACAGCTCCACTATTTGCTGAAAGATGTCCCTGTCCACCCTGTAACGCTCTACTATCTCCAGGTCATGTAGCCCCTGGTAGGTTACCCTTGGTCTGAACACTCTCCTTCTCCTCCGAGGCCTGCGGTGGTTGTCGACATCCTCCTCCACAACACCGTCAGTCTCTAACACATGCTGATGGATCACAGCTATGGCAGCTCCCAACATGTACATTTTAAAAGTTCCCCGTGTGTTTGCACCTATGGTGCGGTGTTTGGGAATACACGGTTGTGTGTCGTGTGCATTCACACTTTATACTATTGTGCTGTGCACACCGATGATGTCATAGGGTGTGTTTGTACGGTCATAGCTACAGGTTATCTTCTGTATTTTACTGCTGGAACTTCAATTGTGGTGTCTTTGGTGTTGAATTACTTTTGCCTGCCATGGATTACCTTTTGACCTTCCCTTACAATTTCTGCACATTGCACCTACCATTTTCTGGCATGCATCCTGCAGAGTACTGTCATTTGTACTTTCATGGACATGGCATATCATGCGTTTTGTGTGCTCCTGCTGGTCTGCTGCCAGTTTGCTTTGCTCTGCTGTGTCAGGTCTCCTATCTTTGCAATCCGCTACCTCCCCTACTTTCTTTGCATTCATATGCCTCCCCTATCCTGTTTTGCAGGTTTCTGCATGCAGAGTTGTCAGCTGCCATCGATTGGCCTTCGTGGGTTGATTGGTGTTGATTGCTCATTAGTACTCCAATTACCCTTCTTCCACATTTCCTTATATTCTTCCCCTCACCTTCCTGTTTCTGCTATTGTTTGCAGGGCGTGCGTCAGATTACTGGGTTTCGGGAACGTTGTCATCCTCGTACACATGCGCTTTTGCGCGCAATGTGTGCTTTCAGCTAAACGATTCCTCCCCACCCCTGTCCTGCAGCTTTGCTTAGCAACGGACAGGCCAGGTTTGCTATGCTCCAATGTGCTTACTGCAATGGTGGCACACCCCACTGCTGATGTCATGTATCTCCTCTGAGCCACTCCTCGGTGTTATACCGCGCCGTATGGTGCAACCTTACTCCGGCGGGACATTTGCGATTCAGTATTATCTGCCTCATTTGCATGGCATTGACTACTAATTCATAGTTACCACGCCGAAGACTGCCGTGAGCCCTTAGCAACCCTTGCACCTTGGTTGTGGTGTTCCATGCATACCATGGTGTATTATGCTGTAAACCTGATTTCTATTACGATGCTATTTTATAACATTTTTATATTATTTCTTTATGTTACACCTCCCGCACACATGTCCTGCAGTTCTGCTGTGAGTTACTGTGGAGATGACATTAAATGTTATTTACATGTTGTGGAACCTTTCTTATGCCATTGTCTGTGTATTTCACCATTGGCATATGTTAACATTGTGATACCTGGGTCTGGCCCCCTTCCATTGCTCCGATGTTCTGTTTGGGAAAATGTAAACCGTTTTTTTTTTTGGTTTACATTTCCGTGGGCTTACGCTATGCTTGCACCACTTCATGAATCGCTATATGCCTTCATTTGCATGGTGCCACACTGCACATGGGGTGATTAGCATACCTACGCCGGGGGTTGCACAGATCTGTCGTACGCCGGTAGTGCATGTGGAATTGGATCGTACCTGAATCGCTCGGCGGACATATTTGGTGTTATAACGCCTACGCTATGCGTGCGCCTGGTGCAAGCCTCATGAATCCCGGGGGCTGTCTTTATTCTGTGCTGCTGGATATACTAACATGCCTCAGGATTCATTAAGCCCTGCATGACATGCAGGAATAGTGCAGGAGCTGTTGCATGCAATATATCCGCCAAGAGTTTCAGCAAAGGGCTCCCGGGACTTGCATGAGCGCTCCTACACTATTCCTGCATAGACACCACTGCCTTATGCTAATTACCTCATTTGCTGGCAAAAAAACATGCAAATGAGGTGTATTAGTGATTCAGCAAGCAGGCAGGTGTTCGTGCAGGAATAGTGTAACCTGCAGAAAAGTATTCAGCTACTAGATGAATACATTTCTGCAAATGAGAAAACAGAAGCATGACAGCTCAAAAGAAAGCATGTATTATATTTAGTAGGCATGCTAATGGCCAAATATATGGCCATTGGCATGAAAAATAATTTAAATTTTTTAAAATAAAACTTTTTTTTTGGCCAATCTTGGCCATTTAAGCATAGACAGTAGTATGCAAGCGAGTTCATGCCAAAAGAAAAGGGGGAAATTATTTTTTACAGAAATCTGCATGTTGCCATTATAGTAAATGGCATGCAGAATGAAACCAATACCAGGAAATAGTAGTTGCTAAGCAAAAGGCCCAGTGTAAGTGTGGTAACTATGGAGTAAGTCAGTGGTGTATGAAAATGAGGGGAATTATACTGAATCACAAATTTCTTCTAAATGTCAGACTACACCTAACCTTGTAAGTGCTCCAACACCACTGTGTAGACAGGAGGAGCAGCTAACATGAAAAGGGTGTGTGTCATGCTTGCTGTAAGCACACTGGTGCTCAGTAGCCCGTGTTTGCCCTTAGCTAAACACAGCTAAGGAAGGGGGTGCATCTGAGGCTGTATTTTCTTATTCCATGAAATGCAGAGTGTTCATATCCAGGGAGGGCATGTTCTGCTTAAAACGGTTTACTTTAGCTAAACGGGTGCACGCGATGCACACTGGGCCTAAAACAAACAAAAAAAAAAAAAAAAACAACAGAAATAGCAGAACTGTTTACAATTGAATACCGGGTATGCACAGCATGCATTGAGGCAGGAAATGGGAGGGGGAAACAGCACAGAAGGAAGGCAATCAAGGAGAACTAGCATAGCTGGCAGGTGAAATGTATGAAAATCAGCCAATCCCACAGGCAGCAGTCCAGCGCACTACTATAAACTATGCTAACACCATTCAGTCTGTTTTTTCTCACAAACTCTACATCACTGGTGTACACATTTGGGGGAATTTTAAACTGACAAATGTAACAAAACATGTTAGGGGCTGCTGTTGCTCTGATCTATCAGTATGTGCTAGAGATTGAGGGTGGTGAGGAGTAAAATGCCGACAACCAACTTAGACTGAGGAGGAGTAGAAGACTGCTCAGACCCAGGGTAACCTACCAGGGGCTACATGATCTGGAGATAGTAGAGCACTACAGGGTGGACATGGACATACTTCATCAACTTGTTGAGCTGTGCCGGCCTCACCTCAGAGTCAGAACCAACAGAGGGGAACCCATGCCAGTGGATACCAAGGTATGTGTAGCATTAAGAGTACTAGCTAAAGCTACTTTCCAAAGACAAACTGGGGATATCATGGGGGTCTCACAGGCATCTGCATCCAGGATACTCCATCAGTTCCTGGATGCCATGTGACCACATGCCACTGAGCACATTTAATTACCCAGCACCCGTGAGGAGACGACCAGCAATATGTGTCTCTTCCACCATGTTGCAGAATACCTGGAGGTACTGGGTGCCATAGACTGCACACACATCTACATCAAAGCACCACCCAGTGACCATGGGTCTACCTAAAACTGCAAGGGGTTCCTCTCCATCAACTGCCAGGTCATGTGTGATGCCCAGGTCATTATTATAAACATGTGTGCTGGCAGCCCTGAAAGCTATCACAACTTCCACATATGGTATTCATCATGGCTCCCTATTATGCTGTGGCAGATGCAGGTTGTCGAAAGTGTCTTTGTCAAACTGTAAATCACGAAAAGGCAAAATAATAAAGCGGCTTTTCAGTGAATTCTTTCCCTGGGAAAGAATTTGTTTGCCTGCTTTTGCTACTTTACCTTTTCGGCACTGTAGTGCGATCTCAGTGTTGGTATATTTAAGTGGGGGGTGTGGGGGGGCATGTTTTATAGGGGTTTTTTGTTTGTTTCAGAACAGCAATTGTTTTCCATCACTGGCCCTCTTCAAGAGAAATCAGGAGGAGTGGATAGGGAATAGAATACCCACCCTGGGGGGTCACTCCCTTGACTATACTCAGTAGACACACTGGGGAGTATCATCAGGTGGCATGATGCCAGTGTATTCCCATGGGCTAGCCTTGTAAAGCCTCCATGGCCATTTGCCACATACACACCTATGACTCTTTGAAACCATGTATCTCAGTACTGTCAAGTGTGTGTGTGTGTGTGTGTGTGTGTGTGTGTGTGTGTGTGTGTGTGTGTGCATTAGTGAGTCTGAAAGTGTTTGTGAATGTGCAAACATGTCAGTGAAAGTAGTTGGTGGCCCGTCTCACCCAGTACATTTACCATTGCCATAGGTTACAAGTGCTGTAGATGTTATTCACTATATAGGTACCTTGGGAAATTCTATAACCTATAAGCTCTGTGGTGTGTGCGTGAACAGCATAACATTAAAATACCAACAACCACATAGCTAAGGGTTCTAATATGAGTCCTGGCAAGTGTGTGTGTGTGTGTGTGTGTGTGTGTGTGTGTGTGTGTGTGTGTGTGTGTGTGTGTGTGTGTGTGCATTGGTGGTGTGTAGAGCAATGTTTGGGTGTGTACACTCATGTGTGACAGTAGTACAAAAACTGTCACACCAACTACACCACCCATTACCATACCTTACAGGAGCATGTGATGTTAATCACTATACATGTATTTTGAAAACACAACACACTATGAGTTCTGTGGCCCCTGTGATAACTACCTAACACTGTACCACCAATAACTAGATGGGTGGGGGTTTCAAACCCAACACTGGCAATCATGATCCTGTGTGTGTGTGTGTGTGTGTGTGTGTGTGTGTGTGTGTGTGTGTGTGTGTGTGTGTGTTTGTGTGTGCGAACAGTATTTTCTGTGTGTTGCATCAACACAATACCCTCTGTGTGTGTGGTATTCACAAACCTTTGTTGTGTGCCACCCAGTACACTTACCATTGTCCACTGTACAAGAGCTGCTGGCATCAGCACCATGAACTTACCTGTATACACCCCTCAGCCCTATCAGCCATGTGGCACATGCAATAACTGTTATGCAGACCCTTTTAATTGTGTACAGCTCTACCCTGGATATGACACAGTCATTGTGTTACCACATTGCCATACCTCTTGTAGAAAAGAACTACAGGGCTACATCCTCCTGACAGACAGACACCTAGAACACAAACAGAAAACATTATTGAGACCACATTCAGTCAGCATTAATGACAGCAATAATGCATCATGACTGGACAGCTACACACTTTAATGTATAACCATTAAACATGATGGCTTACAACACTTTACCCAGCATTACTTTGTTAAACTCTACTAAATTCACCCTGTGGATCAGAACCATATTAGCATGCCCCTGCATCAGTGGTATGGATGACAGGGATGTGGCACAGGTATCATATGCACAGGGTATGGCATGGTTTTGCCAGAGGCCTAGGCTGAGCCAATTGGTTGGCATGTGTGTGGGTTAGGGGATTGTGTATTAAATGGGCAGTGCAGAGGTGGTGTGTGTAAGTATGGATGTGCCGTAGCTGTGATGGTGATGTGTGTCTGTACAGATGCACACAGTTCTGCCATGTTGCTGCCCTATACAGGGGTATGTTGGACAGCTGCGGACCATACATGGCAGGGTGTACAGTTCACTGTGTTCAGCCACAGACATAGGAACTGGGCTACCAGTGGTTCCACTGGCACCACCAGGCACAAGACCAGATGCAGTACTACTCCCTGATGATGACTGTTGTCTGCTGGATCTGCATCCCTGTTGGGACTGGCCAGGACCATGTGCCCATGGCCTGCTGCATTGTGGTGTGGACAGCAACCCCCTGCAGTTGTGCTGCTGGTATTGCCACTACAGGAGTAGGAGTGAGATGTTGCACGGCCACATAGACCTTCAGCTGTATGTGGTGCTGTCCTATGTCCATGTGGCTGATAGACAACTCCCACCACATGCTCCAAAACAGATGTCCCATGGTCAAGGACTGCCACCCTCTCACCCAACCATCTATCCATGACCTCAGCATAATAACGGTCAGCGTCTGCAAGATCAAGTCAAGCATAGTAGGAAGATTTGCCATGTGGACCTTGAGAGTCTGTCTGGTGTGACATTCCATATGTGGCTGTGCTTCTATGATGGTCCAAAACATGCATAGGTTCATAGGTTCATACTAGGCTATCTGCCCTAGGGCATTTATAAGCCTAACCAGAGTTGTGTGGCTTTCACCACCCCTTAGGTTGAAGAATACTATACCCATTAGTTTGCCATTCCTCTGTCCAGCAGTGATACAGAGATGATCCCCGGGGTAAACCTACGATCTCCCATCCACTGGTCAAGATTCCTCTTGAACAGAGCCAGTGAGGTGCTCTGTCTCACATGGATCGGGATTCTGTTCCACAGCAAAGGGAGTCTCTGGGTGATGAATCTGTCCCTCCAGCATGTCCTATTTATATTCATGTTGAAGTTTAAGTCTCTTGCTCTTGTGGCTCTGGTGGATTTGGATTTTTTGAGGTGGAGCATGTCCATTAATTCCAGGTTGGACATGGCCTTGTATATCAGGCACAGGTCACCTCTGAGCAGATGGTATGCGACTGAATAGAGCTGGAGTTTCTTCAGTCGGGCAGCATATGACATATTTTTGAGCCCCTTTATCCATTTGGTGAGGAACTTTTGGGGTCTTTCCAATTGCTGCAGGTGTCGGGTAAGATACATTCTGAATGGGGCATTTTACTCAATCATTTGACACCTGCTGTGGCACTGTGGCAGGGGCATGAGAGGCAGCAGTCCTCCTACGAGCACCCCTGTCCATCCACCTGTGTGAGAACTCGCCTGTTATCCAGCTATGGCTGGTGTCTACAGACACTTGCCATAGTCACCACACTTTCCTGTCCCATGCCACCACCCACGAACTGTCCCTCATCTATGGCCATTGGTGATGAGGTATGTGTGGGCATTGTGACTGTGTGTGGAGATGGGATGCACAAACGTGGGATGCCAACCAATGGTACAGATTCAGCCCCTGCCAACCACTCCTGTGCCTCACTATCCCTATCATCATTGTCAGAGTCTACAGAAACACTGACATCAGTTTCCACACGGGAAGGACCCCAACCCCCATCACCACCTGTAAGCAGAAGACAATATAATTAATTTAATACCTGTACAGTGTGGTTTACTGACATGCACACACACACACACACACACACACAGTTACAGGTGAGGTGGCACAAAGATATTACACAGACCTCACATTACCCAACAGTTCACATGCATGACACATGGCCCTCAACTTCATGTATTGCAGCCATTCTAATCCTTGTTAGTAACAATATACATCTCTGGGATGCATCAATCATGTTAGTAGGTGATGTCCCTTCTCCTAGCACACACTACACCCATCTACAAATGATTGCTGTGCACCTTTATAGCACACTGGCATCTACTATAGACCATACCTCATAACTGTACAAATTATTGCTGAATGTGTAGCTGTCTTGCACTTATGTTTGCTCTGTTCCTCACAACCCCTATTTGTTTATCTGACACATAACTGGGATGACATGAGGACTGATGTCACTAATGATGTACAGTTGATTTACAGATCTCATCATCAGCAGTGAATGTATGTGCAATCAAATTGGGTTACAGCAATGACCTACTAAGTGTAACATGGATATGATAAGCGTACACACTAGCCTCTTGAATGATATAAAATGAGATCACATTACTTTATTTGAAAACACATCTTATATGTGACATTTGACCTGTGCAAGCCAATCAAGAAACAAACAATTGTGTTAGTTGTGAAGATACTGAATGAGATGCATACAATATTGTGGTTGCATAAGTATGGACACCCTTAAACCAATGCTTTGCTGAAACACCTGTTAATTGAACTACAGCAGTCACTCTTCCTAGGAAGGGGTATATTAGCATGGCACATCTTGAGTTGGCATTATTTGGACAGTCTTCCCTACAAAGGTCCCCCAACTCTGTCAGATTGCAAGGCCAGCTCATGTGCAGAGCCCTTGGAGGTCACACTGGAGATTTACTATTGGTGTTGAGTGTGGGCTTTGTCTGGCCCAATTCATAACCTTGATTGTGTTCAGATAGAGCTATTCTTAGCTAGCTTTCGATGTATGCTTCAGTTCATTGTCATGTTGTAAGCTGTAACCCCTCTCCAGCCTCTGCCATATTGCAGATGCTTGAGGGCTTTGGCCCATACATGAATGTTATTTGGAACTGTTCAGAATTCTCTCTACCATGTCTACAGATCTAGTTCCAGCTAATGAACAGCAACCCTAAGACTGGACACTGCCATCATCAAGCTTCAACGTGTGGATGGTGGTCCTCATATGAAGTGAGGTGGTGCTTGTGCACCACACATAGCTTTAGGAATACCGTCTGTAGGTTTAAACCTTGGTCTCATGACACCATTACACATTGCAACACATGCCTTTTTGGGACTTGATGTTATGTTTTGCTACCTGTACACAGCCCTGGATGGTGTATGGTGTGGGTAAATGCCTCCGTCTACTTACCCTACTCCATAGGCCACACTTATGCAGAATCCAGGCAATTGTTGCCACATGTAGTACACAAGCAGTACTTGCTAGAGATTCCTGCAACTCCCCTCAGTGTTTGGTTGTGATTTGCCAATACCCCGTGCATGTTAAGGCCATGCTATTTTTCATGCACAGAAATATCACACCTAGCCATAATGCATGATGTGTATGTTCACGTTTGTTGGTGTTAACTGCAGTGCATCACAGTGGTCACCATGGGGGCATATCTGAAAGGTATGTAACATTCCTGTAGCATACCTTACAACCTGTCAGTGCAAGATGTCTGGACAGAGACCAACAAAATGGGGGGACAAATGGGCTACAGTAGGGACATGTATGAAATATTAATCTGATACAGTGGCTACAACAGTGTACACACCCCTATTAAGATGCCAAGTGTTTCTGATGTATATAAAATGACAGACCACAATATTACATTCCGCACCTTTTCCAACCTGTAATGTGACCATTTAACTTGTAAAACAAATAAATAAGTTAGTGCACCAAATATGGGGTATACAAACCTTTACAATACACTGGATGCATATGTGTGCACACCCTCAAAATAACATTGTGGAGGCAGCTTGTTATGTACTGACAGCATTCACTCTACTTGGGTATACACCTGGCATTAAGTACAGGGACTCGATGTAACACCGACTAACAGTTTGCTGTCCAAGCAGTATGTTCATGACATAAGGGTCTGCTGTCCAAGCAGTATGTTCATGACATTTACTCATTTGACTGCAACAGAAGCAGCCATGGCTTGCACACATCTTACAAAGCATAAAAGGGATCTCATATCTGAAAGGTATCAGTCAGGAGTAGGATACAACAACATTACCACAGCATTGCATATACCATGGAACAGAGTGCAGACAGTCATCTACAGGTGGACTGAGTATAGGACAACAGTGCTGTAGAAATTAACCAGATGTCCCTCCAAAACAATTCCATACTCACCAGCTACAGGCTGCTGTCCCACATGTTCACACAAGAGACCTAAATAGTTGTGGGAGAAAGGTACTGTCAGCAGACTGTTATGTGGCCTTGGTACAGGGTGGAAGCAAATTTTTTGTGCATTAACATTACAAACACCAGCACTACAAAATATGCTGCCCATCACCATACATGTGCAGTACTGTGCATTACTAAACACCAACACCTATTATCTTATCTGACATATGCATGTTGATACTATACAGATACAAACAGATATGCAACAGTATTCTAGTACTGTGCACTGGGGCCTTACCTGCATGCTCCTCGTCCATTGTGTGGGTGCAACCCACCTCCACAATGCTTTCTTCAACTTCATGTGGGATGCATTGGGTGGGTGCCCCAAGGTTGGCAAGGAGCTCCTCGTTGGGTGTCAGTGGGACCTGGATGGCTGGGCCCCCACTTGTGGCTAGGCAGTCCCTCACTATGGCAGCTGCCCTTCACCAGGCATGGTGTATGAGGTTGGTAGAGTGATGCCAGATCTGCTCGTATGTTCAGCCATGCAGGCCGACATCATTTCCCCTGTGGACAATAGCGTTCCACAGGGCCGTCCTCTCCCGCAGATCTTGTGGTCTTCTGCTGAATAGTATTGCATGCTGTTGGGTAACAGCTTCAATAATACTTGCTGTTTCTGCCTCATTGAAGGCAGGCAGTCTTGGCCTTTGCATTGCACCTGGAAGACATAAACAGGAGAACACGTCACAGGACCTCATACAGTTGTCAAATTGCACATCAACGGTGGATATCAGTCGCCACCACTCACAACTACACCCTAACCCTCTAATCTATCACAACAATATAAGCTTGCATTACACTCCTGTCCCTGATGTGTCATATTCCTCCCAATATTGAACAGTTAATTGCATAATTCTCTATTCCCCATTCATTTCTGTGTAGAGGGATGACAGTGGCCATCTTCCATATGGATGGGGTGTGGATGGTGGCAAGGCTGTGTTTGACTAAAGTGTGTGATGGAGCTGTGAGCACATGCCTGAGTTCATGTAGGAGGCAGACAGGGGATATTATCAGCCCCCCATGGAGACTTGCTGTTGTTGCCATCAGTAGGCAGTATGTACATGCTCACCATTGGTGAGGGGAGGGGTGCATTTGATGTTCATATCCTGCTATACAAATGGGGGGACAGGGTGGTGATGTTCCCACCTAACCTGTCTGATGCAGGTTGCCTGTAGTCATGGCATGTGTGTATGATGTGCACTTTACTACCATTACAGGGCAAATTGTGTTGTTGCTTCTGAGGCTAACATATGTGGAGACACCCTTGTGATTGGCCTTGGTGGTGTGGCTATGTCTGATTTGTAGTCAGTTAGCCTTACAGGGAGTCACCTGTGAACTTACATGCTTCCTCAGATAGAGGTGGACTTGCTTCCAAATTGTTGTCTGCTCCTATGTGTCCCTCTACAGCCAATATAGCAACCTATTATGTGGTTTGTGCATTGCTGCTGTCCACCAAAAGGTATTACTCTACCTTGGTGGGAGGCTGGTTTTACAGGTCAGCTACTACTGAGTCCATGCAGCTACAGTGGATGTAAAGTGTACACACCCCTGTTACAATGCCTGATATTTCTGCAATTAAAACAAGACACCACAATAACTAATTTCAAAACAATTCCCACCTTTAATGTGACCTATAGCCTGTACAATTGAATTGAAACATAACAATCTGTTCTGTGAAAATATAGGCAAATAAAAATCAGTACAATAAGTTGGTTGAATGAGTGTGCACAACCTTAAACTGATACATTGTGTAAGCATATGTTGTGATGATTACAGCATTCATTTATCTTCGGTTGGAGTCTAACATCATGGCACATCTTTACTTGGCAATAGTTGACCACCTTCTTTGCCACAGTGCTACAAATGTATCAATTTGTGAGGGCATCTCTTGTGCACAGCTCTATTCAGGTCAACACACAGATGCAGTCTTGGATGTAGGTCTGTGCACTGGCATGCACATGCCCAAACTGTACTTTACATCTTGTGACACCATTCCTTTGTTGATTGAGATGAATGCTTGAGGTCATTGTTATGTTGACAGGTAAAATCCCTCTTTGTTTTAGCTTTCTAGCAGATGACTATAGGTTTTAGGACAAAATTGATTGTTATTTAGAAGTGTTCATAATTCCCTCCACCCTACCTAAAACCCAGTTCCAGCTTAAGAAAAGCAACCCCAAAGCATTATACTGCCACCATCATGCTTCAACAGGGGGATGGTGTTCTTTTTGTGATGCAAATTGTTGTTTTGAGCCAGACATACCTTTTGGAATTGTGGGCCAAAGGTTCAACACTGGTTCCATAAGACCATGACATATTTTTCAACATGCTTTTGGGAGACTTGCTGTAGTGTTTGCCAGTGTTAGTCCAGCCCTGGATGTTTTTCTGTGTTTGAAAAGTCTTCCCTCTTGCTAGCCTGGCCCATAGGGCAGACATATGGGGAATATAGAAGATTGTTGACACATTTGGTACACAGCCAGGACTTGCCAGATATTCCTACAGCTCCTTCAGTGTTGCTGTAGGTCCCCGGTCAGCCTCCATGGCCAGTTGTCATCTTATTGTTTCATCCCTTTTGGATGGATGTCCAACTGTTATCAGCCTCACTGTTATCCCATATTTTCTTCACTGTTTGATGACTGCACTGTATTCCATGGTACATCCAGTGTTGTGGACTGTTTTTCTACTCTTCTCCTGACTGATGACTTTCCACACTGAGATCCCTTTGATGCTTTGTAAGCTCTCTGTGAAACATGGCTTTGCTTTAGCAGGCAACTGGGTAAATGTCAAATAAGTCCTAGTAGGACAGATGGACATTATGTGTGGGTAATCAGAGTCTCTTTAATTGATGGCTTATTGTACCCAAGAATACTGAATGCTGTGATTACAGCAAGAGGTGCATCGACAAGGTATTACTCTACATGTGTGCACATGTATGCAACTAGCATATAGTACATATGTTATTTTTAAATTGTCTCCCCTATTAGATTTCTTTGTTTTCAAATAGAATTGTACAGGTTATGGGTCACATTCAAGGTGGGAAACATTTTGAAATGATTATCTGTGGTCTCATTTTCATACAGGGCAGAAACCTGGCATTTTAACAGGGGTGTGTACACTCTTGATATCCACTGTATATAGGAGTTCATATAGCTGTTAGTGGTAGGCATGGACAGAGGGTCATGACAGAGGTGGGCACTTCTCTGATTTCAACCTGATAATTATGCCTATTCTAGTACCCATAACAGTGTTAAGGCAATGCGGCAAGCAGTAGCTGTATACATTTATGTCTGCTGTATGCACTGAAACTGATATTGCACACGTGTACAACATGCACAACCTATTTACCTGACTGCTTGCAACCCATGTTATTTGTTTTGTGCCTTCCAGCTGAACATACACATACATACATACATGTGCCTCTTAACCTGTTATAGCAGGACATCTGGACAATGGCACACATACATGGGTGGGAAAGGCACATCAGTATTAACACTGCATCAATATAACTGCAACATACATAATTAAGTTGATTGCAGAGTAGACTTTGACATCACAGTGATAACTAAGGATGATGTCCAACAGTCATAAATAGGCTATTATGTTACAATGTCATTACTCACAGACTTGCCAATGGTTTGGCTGATATAACATGACTGCATGTGTATGTGACTACCAATATCAGGCACAGATGTGCTTATTGTCCAGCAGAACACTGTACAGTTGAATGGAATGAATTCACTATATCACATGCAGTTCAACACAAACTTCTGCAAAAGTACTTTAATATGCACATGCTCTATATAGTTCTCTTAGAGTTACATGACAAACATGTATCATACTCAGTCACAGGTAACATATGGATATGTACAATACCCCTGTAGTTGGCCTAGCAGTGGCAAAGTCAGTAGTGCTTGACAGACACTCCAGTGATTGTCATATGTGAGCTGTCCTTTCCTGGGGTGATTCAGGGTCCTGAGCAGTGTTCTATATCACAGCAGAGAGAGCCAGATGCTATGACTATAGGTGCTGTTCAGCAGGACATCACTACAGCAAGTCTTGTTGAGAATTAACTCCTATTCCCATTATTACAAAACACATACTACATTCAATTGCATGCTTACTTGTTTCACACACCTTTCTTTTTTTACAGTGCAGTGAGTTATATCACAAAGTTGCTCCAGTTATTTTTGTTTGCTCACTGTCGACTACTGGTACAGAGCTGGTTTGAATAGGTGGCAGCTTGCCTTTTGTAGGTAATGCTCTAGACCAGGTGATGGCCTGTGCACCAATTGGTATTCCCCACTTGCTAATTGCATGCAGAGCAGCAGTGTAGTTCTTCCAATAGCCAATGTCATGGTAACACACTCCTTTAATTGAGTACTTCATGTGGGCATTCTCCCTTTACCTTGCCTGTGAGGAAGACATCCTGGAGGTGTGTGAGCTACAGAGCATTACAGAGAGCAGGTGGGAATAACTCTTACAACAAGACTTATGGAGACAGGCCAACTAAATGGTGGAGAAGGTATCAGACTTAGGGACAGAATGTGAGTATGGATTGAATACTGCTAGTTTTACAGGGTTTGTGTGTACATGCTAGTTTTGCATGGATTCTAGTCTGACAAAGTTATGTGTCTGCATAGCTCTCAATTGTAGGGCTGTCCGCATAATGGCCAGAGGTTTGCCTGCTATGTTTGGTCTTTTCCCCAGACAGGTGTTGTCCTTGGCAAATCAGTAAACAAGAACCAAATATGAACCACTACTGTAGAACAAGATGATGGCTTGGTAGGTAAGAAAAAATGCTGCTCGTACGGGTAAAAAAACTTTAATCCGACAAAACCATTAAATGACAACCAAAAGTTAAGCGCTTTCGACTGATTAATGTCAGTCTTCTTCAGAACCAAAGACCTATCCACATACTGAGTTTATATAACACCAGTTACTTTGTATTTTAAAAAACGCGCCAAAATCCTTTAAAGCCACAGAACTAATTTCATATATACATATTTAAAAAACATGCTTCTGTTGAATTATTGTGTATAAATTTCCTTGTAAATTTTGTACTCTTACTTAAACATTGGTGTATTACTAAATGAATAACATGAATAAAACCAGAATTTAAATGTATATAAAAATAAAAATAAAAAATAGACATTTGCTGACTATGAATATTAAAGATATATATTAAACTATTTTTAATCAATACAATACTATAGTTGAATAAATATAAATATAAAATAGACTTGAATAAACAAATGTCAATACAATATTGTACTGTACTGCTGTAATGCATACATTTGTGAAACTTACTACATATTATGTTAAGTTAAAGGTAAAATGAAGAGAGAATAAAAGATAAAGTGCTAAATTATTAATATGAGTTGAGTGATGTAGCTAAAACAACTTTAAAAAAATAATTGATACGGGCCATGAGCTAATTTAATCTAACATAAGAAATGGTTTGATGCTAATAGAATCATTGAGACCAGGGTGCCTAGTGGCATCTGTTTTAATCTGCCATACACTTTCTTTCAATGCTAACCGTACCTTCCAATTCCCTTCATATGTGTTTTGACTTATTTGATCTATGATATAAAATATAAAACTATGCTGGTCTCCCTTCTCTAAAATATGTCTATATAGGGCATTTGTAGTATCCTCTTTACGTATTTTGTAATAATGCTCGTAAATCCGTTTTTTGATGACTCTTTCGGTTTTTCCTATATAGAATGCCGTGTATACAGTACAGTTAGCTATATATACAACCTGTTTACTATTGCAATTCCCACTTAGGCATCTAATTTCTGTATGATTTATATCATCTAAAACAATTTTATCTGTTTCGTTGATATATCGACATTGGCGGCATGATCCACATTTAATGCTGCCTTTCTTATTTTTCACAAACCTTCCTTTTTGTGTATCTGTATATTCTAACATTCTCTTTATATTTGGTGCAACTTTGAATACTATTTTTGGTTCAATTCCTACTATTGAACTCAAATTGTTGGAAGTAATAACGTCCCAGTGTCTATATAATATGTCTTTAATAAAATGTACGTAAGGGGTGTAAGTCAATACACAGACTCTATTAAATTTATTTTCTGTTTCATTTGAAGCAAAACTATCTGGATCAAGTAAACCTAATAAAGGTTTATATTTGTACCCCCATTGTGAGATAACATAATGAGTAATGTCATCTAACATGTACACTGGATAACCTCTCTTACTAAACATACTATATAAGGTCTTGATGTCTTCCTTCATAACTTCTAAACTGGATGACATTCTAGCTATTCTAATACATTGCCCTTTGACTATATTTTTGAACGTATATGGTGGATGATTACTGCTGTATTCAATATAGTCGTTTGAGTAAGTAGGTTTCCTGTATGTTCTAGATGCAAAACCTGTGTCAGTATGCCAGATGAGTGTATCTAAATACGCAATTTCTTTTTTTACTATAATTGTAGGTAAATCTTAAGAATTCTGTAGTATTATTAAGAAAATTAATAAATTCACTGATCGAGGTCTCAGATCCCTTCCACAACACAAATAAATCATCTAAATACCTTGCATAGAATACTATATTATCATAATGACTACTTTTGAATAGGTGTTCAGTTTCCCATTCTAACATGACCATATTAGCAAAACTAGGGGCACAGGATGCCCCCATTGCTACTCCGGCTTTTTGTCTAAAAAATTCCCCTTGGAATGTGATGTAATTATGGTCCAAGACTAAGGACATGAGTTCGGTAACTACACAAATTTTGTCCCAACTGAATCCTGAATATTTTTTGAGGCTGTTGGTAAAAAATTCCAGCCCTATATCTTTCGGTATACATGTATATAAATCCACCACATCTATAGTGATGAAAATATAATCTTTGTTCCATTTGTCCTCAGTGAGGTTGCTTAAAAAACTCCATGAGTCTTTCATTATGTGTGGTACCACTTTATAAATGTGCTTAGTCCATGTGTCTATCAGGACCCCTATGTTGAATGTTTTAGATCTAGATCCTGACACTATAGGTCTATATGGGGGATCCTCCATTGATTTGTGAATTTTTGGTATGCCCACAATTTTTGCCAATATAGGATAGTCTGTTCTTAAAAACATGTATATTTCATTACTTATTCTATTATCAATCATATATTCTTCTAATATGAGGTCTATTCTTTTATATCCTATATTGATTTCATTCAGGGATATGACCTCATAATTACCTGAATCATACAACAAATTATGAATTTTAGTGTTATAATCAGTGGTATAACTGACTACGATGCCACCGCCTTTATCTGGCTTCATAATACGAATGTCTTTGTTGTGTATTATATTTTTCAAACAATTCCTTTCCTTCAACGATAAATTGTCATATCTTGTTGCGTCCCTTCCCCTATTTTTCTTAATATTATAATTTAGCCAATAAACATCTTTGTTAACCATCTTTTCATAATTATATATTTGCGGATGGTTGGCTGGTACATATGTACTTTTTCTTTTAAGTTTAGTACCTTTATAAACATGAATATCGTCGGGGTTTGACTCAAATTATATAGCCAGGTTGAGTCTCCTGCAATACAATTTGATTTCTTATATAGTGTCTACTAAATTGATGCCTGTAGTGGGTACAAATTTAATTCCCTATACATTCCCTATTACATATTCAAATATGTATATATGAAATTAGTTCTGTGGCTTTAAAGGATTTTGGCGCGTTTTTTAAAATACAAAGTAACTGGTGTTATATAAACTCAGTATGTGGATAGGTCTTTGGTTCTGAAGAAGACTGACATTAATCAGTTGAAAGCGCTTAACTTTTGGTTGTCATTTAATGGTTTTGTCGGATTAAAGTTTTTTTACCCGTACGAGCAGCGTTTTTTCTTACATACCAAGCCATCATCTTGTTCTACAGTAGTGGTTCATATTTGGTTCTTGTTTACCGGTTGGATGTGGCGGGCAGCGTGGAAGGAACGCCAGCTTCATTGTCAGGTTCGGAGATGTGCAATCTTAGAGCAGATGTTACAGCATTGCAGAAGGATATAAAGAGATTAACAACTTTGGTCACGGAACTGTTATCTGAGCATAAGAAACTTGACAATATGCGTGATAACAACACTATTTCAGCCGCTATTCGGAAGTCCGATAAGTCACAGACATTCCATCAACATTTGAATGATGAGACTCCTTTTGAGTCAGCACAAAAACGGGATTGTGGTCTTGAAAAAGATTTAGTGGCAGAAAATGCTCTTATTGACACGCCGGAGCGTGTCTTGACTGCTATCTTGCAGGAAAATGTTTTGTACCACAACAATGCATGCATCGACTTACCAAATATCCAGGGTGAGCAAATTAATGATAATACACGCTCGCCCATAAGTCACGATGAGCAGTTTTTAAGAAATGGACAGTATTGTTTTTCTCCTTGCAATGACTTTACGTTTGACTTTAGCTTTCAATGGAGCAAACATGAGAAGTTGGGAGCTAGACCTAAAGAAAGACAAGCCATTAAACAATATGACAACGCAAAACGGAAAGATACATATACAAATAAAGGTACTGTAACACATATTTCGAATATTTCAAGTTCTCACAATGGAAAAGAGACTCATAAAATTTATGGGCATAAAAATCATGGACATAAACATTCTAATTGCAATAACAGTACTAATGATGAAATTTCAGTATGCTTAATGGATCAATTTTTATGTGATGACTATGAATTTGAACATAATGTGAATACAGAACAGAATGGTAATTTTAATGTCACTAGTTTTAAACAAAACACTTTGAGAGACATGATTTACAACTTTGGTAAAAAACTTTTATTATACAAAAATACCAAGTTAGATGTAGCTTATTTATCAAAATGTCTCAATATGAAGGTAGTACCAAAAGGTATTAGATTTTTTAAACTACCCTTAGGTATCAATTACAGTAAGGAATTAAAGAGGGAGTTTAATGAATTATTTGATAATTTTGGATTTTTATACATCAGAACTTTGATTAAATACAATGATGAAAAAATGATTTTGTTGACTAATGAGTTAGAATGTATGAATAATGCTATCATTCAACATTGTGATTTTGTTAAGTGGAAAGAGTTGTACAATAAACAATTCAGTAATGTACAGGAGAAGGCAAATAATATTTTTGAGAGAAAAAACAGGAAATTAATGAGAGATGTAGAGACATATGAGAACGACCGAGCATATATATGGCCTACTGACAAAAAACAAGGTACAAGAGAGAGAATCAATAGTTATAAAGAGAGACCTAGGAGTGCTATAAGAGAAGAAAATTTTCGAGGGGGCAGATTCTTTCCAGCTCCAAAACAAAAGAATCAATGCAACAGATGGAATTAAGTAACATAGTAGATGCCGATATTCCTTCATCTATACTGTCACACCATAGCTGCTCCCAAGTTAGAAGAGAAAATATTATGAATCCTGATAGTGTTATTGCAGACAGTGTCAATATTGCTACGACTCCAGAGAAAGCTACTTTTGATTATACTATGACTGCTATCATGGACACGGAAAATAACATACAAGAAAGTTATATAGATAGTCAAGATAAGGAAGGTTTAGACCAACACATTTTGACTATATATAATGGATTTAAAGTATATAATTACACTGATTTTACAATAGAACAGGAATTCATTAAATTAATGAGTAAGGGAATGAAATTTGTACCCACTACAGGCATCAATTTAGTAGACACTATAAAAGAAATCAAATTGTATTGCAGGAGACTCAACCTGGCTATACAATTTGAGTCCAACCCAGACGATATTCATGTTTATAAAGGTACTAAACTTAAAAGAAAAAGTACATATGTACCAGCCAACCATCCGCAAATATATAATTATGAAAAGATGGTTAACAAAGATCTTTATTGGCTAAATTATAATATTAAGAAAAATAGGGGAAGGGACGCAACAAGATATGACAATTTATCGTTGAAGGAAAGGAATTGTTTAAAAAATATAATACACAACAAAGACATTCGTATTATGAAGCCAGATAAAGGCGGTGGCATCGTAATCAGTTATACCACTGATTATAACACTAAAATTCATAATTTGTTGTATGATTCAGGTAATTATGAGGTCATATCCCTGAATGAAATCAATATAGGATATAAAAGAATAGACCTCATATTAGAAGAATATATGATTGATAATAGAATAAGTAATGAAATATACATGTTTTTAAGAACAGACTATCCTATATTGGCAAAAATTGTGGGCATACCAAAAATTCACAAATCAATGGAGGATCCCCCATATAGACCTATAGTGTCAGGATCTAGATCTAAAACATTCAACATAGGGGTCCTGATAGACACATGGACTAAGCACATTTATAAAGTGGTACCACACATAATGAAAGACTCATGGAGTTTTTTAAGCAACCTCACTGAGGACAAATGGAACAAAGATTATATTTTCATCACTATAGATGTGGTGGATTTATATACATGTATACCGAAAGATATAGGGCTGGAATTTTTTACCAACAGCCTCAAAAAATATTCAGGATTCAGTTGGGACAAAATTTGTGTAGTTACCGAACTCATGTCCTTAGTCTTGGACCATAATTACATCACATTCTAAGGGGAATTTTTTAGACAAAAAGCTGGAGTAGCAATGGGGGCATCCTGTGCCCCTATGTTTGCTAATATGGTCATGTTAGAATGGGAAACTGAACACCTATTCAAAAGTAGTCATTATGATAATATAGTATTCTATGCAAGGTATTTAGATGATTTATTTGTGTTGTGGAAGGGATCTGAGACCTCGATCAGTGAATTTATTAATTTTCTTAATAATACTACAGAATTCTTAAGATTTACCTACAATTATAGTAAAAAAGAAATTGCGTATTTAGATACACTCATCTGGCATACTGACACAGGTTTTGCATCTAGAACATACAGGAAACCTACTTACTCAAACGACTATATTGAATACAGCAGTAATCATCCACCATATACATTCAAAAATAGTCAAAGGGCAATGTATTAGAATAGCTAGAATGTCGTCCAGTTTAGAAGTTATGAAGGAAGACATCAAGACCTTATATAGTATGTTTAGTAAGAGAGGTTATCCGGTGTACATGTTAGATGACATTACTCATTATGTTATCTCACAATGGGGGCACAAATATAAACCTTTATTAGGTTTACTTGATCCAGATAGTTTTGCTTCAAATGAAACAGAAAATAAATTTAATAGAGTCTGTGTATTGACTTACACCCCTTACGTACATTTTATTAAAGACATATTATATAGACACTGGGACGTTATTACTTCCAACAATTTGAGTTCAATAGTAGGAATTGAACCAAAAATAGTATTCAAAGTTGCACTAAATATAAAGAGAATGTTAGAATATACAGATACACAAAAAGGAAGGTTTGTGAAAAATAAAAAAGGCAGCATTAAATGTGGATCATGCCGCCAATGTCGATATATCAACGAAACAGATAAAATTGTTTTAGATGATATAAATCATACAGAAATTAGATGCCTAAGTGGGAATTGCAATAGTAAACAGGTTGTATATATAGCTAACTGTACTGTATGCACGGCATTCTATATAGGAAAAACCGAAAGAGTCATCAAAAAACGGATTTACGAGCATTATTACAAAATACGTAAAGAGGATACTACAAATGCCCTATATAGACATATTTTAGAGAAGGGAGACCAGCATAGTTTTATATTTTATATCATAGATCAAATAAGTCAAAACACATATGAAGGGAATTGGAAGGTACGGTTAGCATTGAAAGAAAGTGTATGGCAGATTAAAACAGATGCCACTAGGCACCCTGGTCTCAATGATTCTATTAGCATCAAACCATTTCTTATGTTAGATTAAATTAGCTCATGGCCCGTATCAATTATTTTTTTAAAGTTGTTTTAGCTACATCACTCAACTCATATTAATAATTTAGCACTTTATCTTTTATTCTCTCTTCATTTTACCTTTAACTTAACATAATATGTAGTAAGTTTCACAAATGTATGCATTACAGCAGTACAGTACAATATTGTATTGACATTTGTTTATTCAAGTCTATTTTATATTTATATTTATTCAACTATAGTATTTTATTGATTAAAAATAGTTTAATATATATCTTTAATATTCATTGTCAGCAAATGTCTATTTTTTATTTTTATTTTTATATACATTTAAATTCTGGTTTTATTCATGTTATTCATTTAGTAATACACCAATGTTTAAGTAAGAGTACAAAATTTACAAGGAAATTTATACACAATAATTCAACAGAAGCATGTTTTTTAAATATGTATATATGAAATTAGTTCTGTGGCTTTAAAGGATTTTGGCGCGTTTTTTAAAATACAAAGTAACTGGTGTTATATAAACTCAGTATGTGGATAGGTCTTTGGTTCTGAAGAAGACTGACATTAATCAGTTGAAAGCGCTTAACTTTTGGTTGTCATTTAATGGTTTTGTCAGATTAAAGTTTTTTTACCCGTACGAGCAGCATTTTTTCTTACCTACCAAGCCATCATCTTGGCAAATCAGTGGCATAATCTGCTGATTATCAGTAAATGGCAACATCCAGTTGTGTTTTTGACTTCATATCCCTAAGAAAAGATATGTTTAAAACCAGCCCTGTATCACAATCAACTTGCTCAGTATATAACAGCAATATTTCAAATATGGCCTTTGCTTGGGATTCTGTCCTCCACTTATATGCCAGGCTTTGTCCAAATGTCATGCAGTAAGAGGTTAATAGGTATGGTCTATCATTATTTAGTGCTGTCATTCCTGCTATCATCCCAGTGATGTTGTGGGGTAGAAGCCATACATATAAGAGCAAAGATTGGACAACATGTGGACCCTGTACAGTCAAGAGGTTTGTGTGAGGAATAGTAAGACAAGTTTTAATATTAGACTGTTAGAACATGTGAGAGATATTACTAATTAGAAAGACAACAGGTCTAGAGCTCTAAATGTTCATACATTTCACCATGGGGACAGTAGTGGGTTACAAGGCATTTTATGGAAAAGGTCTGTTTCTCAGTTTGATAGAACACTTATAACAAAACCATTGTTATGTAAAGAATCAATTTACATTGTAACATTTGATGCTTTATCTCCAAGGGGGCTAACTGAGAAGTGTAATTGGAGGCTGTTTAATTAAATACATAATTAAGTGGTAATTTCTTCTTGTATTTAAGGCAAGTATGTTTTGTAATGTAATACTTGAAGGCAAAACATATTAAAACATTTGTGTGGATTACTGGCTGGTTGTTTTTCATGTTACTATCTTCAGTCATTTCAGTCATATTGCTGAATGTTCGGTGTATGTCTGGCCATTGTGTATAGCCCATCCTGATTTTGTACCAGTGTACTGTGTACTTATTAGTTGTACTGTGTAGGGGGCAGCAGATGTCAGTGGCATGGGTGTCTTTGTATCATTACCAATGTGTTTATATGTCCATAGACTTGTTCCCCCTCTTCATCTGGCTTGCTCCAGACTTGTACAGAGGTGTTCTGGGGTCTGACAGCACTGCAAGTTATTGACAAATAATCTCTCTCTCTCTCTATATATATATATATATATATATATATAAACTCAAAGCACAACAGTCCCTCAAGTTATAACAAAAACACCCGTTGGAAGGAAGCAAATCCAAGTAAAGTATCAGCAAAATACAAAAAGTAGCGTTACTAAACGTTCAAAAGACTTTATTACGAAGTAAAATGTGAGCGCTTTCACGGAGTCCACCTCCACTTCATCAGACAATGAAGTTTAAAAGAAATTGGGCATTATTTAAATCCCATGGTGCAAGATCAATTAACCAATTAAAATCTAAGAAGTAGATATATCTACTACATTAATCCTAATACATATACTAAGAAAAAGTAAATATAACAGTAACGCATAAGGATGTATAAATCGCTACATTCATCCTAAAATCAACAACATAATTAACTAATACATATAAAATGCATATAAAACATCGCAATATGATAATATAACCAGAACAATGTTTACACAATAAACGCTAATAGAAATAAATTACCCTTAAAATTAATATATAAATAAATAAATAATAAATAATAAATAAAGTCTTTTGAACGTTTAGTAATGCTATTTTTTGTATTTTGTTGATACTTTACTTGGATTCGCATCCTTCCAACGGGTGTTTTTGTTATATAGATATATATATATATATATATATATATATATATATATATATATATATATATATCTGTATCATTTGAATCATTACTGACTCCACAGTGTACATTTTCAATGGTAAACTGACTGTACTGCATATGTTTGAAGAAACATCAACAAATCCTGCAACTCAGATGGCTTAGTGATTAAGTGCTGTGACTATTCTGTACAGGTTCATGTGTTAAAGACCTGCAGCACCTGTTTATTTTGTTGCTGGACAAGTGTACATGATTTCCTCTACATAACATGCCTATTTGTGCTGCCATTACAGTAGCAAGAGATGTGACTATACTGTATGGGACACTTGTGTATACATGTGTTTTTTCACATGTTACATGCACTCACACTTCCATTGTAAACCAGCTACACTACTGTGGTGACAAAAATAATTTACAACACATTTTACTATTAAAATAGTACTTTTAACACTGCTTTTCCATGTAAAATGTGATTGCCTGTTTTAGTACTCGAGCCTTGGTGGATGTCTCTGGTTTGCACTCAAAAACAGCTGTATGGTACATCTCATGTGATCTTATTTGCTTGTGCTATGTATCTCTGGTCATTGTTAACAGACTGTCAGTATTGTGTGGAAGTATAGTGTGTATATGTTCTCTGGGTTGTGTAAGGTGGGTGGTACATGTGAATAGCATGGACCCTTTCTATCTGACTGTGCATGCTGCTCTTGTCTGGGACTCTGAGGAATGCCATCAGTAGATACTAATATCCCTGTAGTGCATGTTATCTTTGGAAATGCATGTGTACAGCTTCAGAGTTGGACTTTGGTAGTGTTATGTCAGTCTGCTTGTAGTGTGGACAGTGCTTGAAAGCTCATTGCAGTTTCCCTACTCTTCTGTTATGTCCATATATTTGTAGGATGTACAGTTGTGTGGCCAATACCTTTGGTCTGATCCTGGACTGTTGTGTATTCCTGACAAATCAGTGGGATGATATGATGATTGTGGTCACTACATAATAAGGAGTACTTGAGTCCCAGACATGTGATATTTCTGTCAATATATGTTAGCAGTAACAGTGTTAGTACAACAACTTTCCCAGCTTATCTACTCACGTAATTTGGATATGTCTCTATTGTCTTGCCTTTGTCCCCCCACTTTGTCTGGCTTGATCCAGATTAATCTCATTAAAGTGTTCTGTGTATACCTCTCCACTGCCAGGGTGTTTGCAGAATGTCTAGGTCTGTGGCCCATAATTTGGTTCTGTTCCACAGTTTATTTGTATTTGTCTGGGAAATCACTGTTATGATCCAAGCATTTATGTCAGTTCCCATCCTCCTATCCTTCTGAAGGTTCTTCTGATACACACCCTGTTGCTGTACAACTGTTCAGTTATGACAGCAATATTCTGATTATGTCCCTATATGTGGCCCATTTCCCACCCTTTGTCTGGTCTTTGCACCTAAGTCCTGCTCTAAGAGGTTGATAGGTATGGTTCTGAGGTATGGCTGCACTGCATGTCATAAATACACACACACACACACACACACACACACACACATATATATATATATATATATATATATATATATATATATAGTTCCCCTTTATAATCTCAAAATATTGAAATCTCTCATTTCAGTACCTCGAGACCATAAAGGCGAACGTTCAAAATCCCGAAACCCAAAACCGCAAAATACATACAATACAATACAAAATATCGAACATAAACACATCATACCCCACATAAATACACTATCCTATCCACACTACAACAAATCAAACAAAACATTCACAAACACAACACAAACCAACACACCTCTACTACATATAAGTATGGAGGCATGCCCCCAGCACCCCCATGTGGGGGACTGTGCCCCCATATCCCCCTACTTATATATACTGACTCCAAGATTGCACAAACAGGAAAAGACAGCAAACTCACACCCAGACATTCTACAGTCACACACACACACACACACACACACACACACACACACACACACACACACACACACACACACACACACCACACATATACAAACAGCAACACATTCAACACTTACACACTCATTCACTCACCTGCCTACCCTAACCCACACATACAACTTACAAACACACTCACATATATTAAACTCCTACACAAAACCTTTACAAAACACTCACTTACCTTAAATCACACCCAAATCCACACACAACACCATACACCATCCACACAAACCACTGCACACTAAGAAGCATAAAGCCATAACCGCAAATTTGAATACTTTCACTACTCTAAAAATTCATCTTAATTGTCTCCTGATACTGAAATTTGAGATTTCAGTATTTCAAAATTATAAAAGGGAAACACACACACACACATTTTATATATATATATATATATATATATATATATATATATATATATATATATATATATTTATATATGGGGCTACTGTAAAAGACTGAAAATACACTTGTGCGAAAATGGATTTCAAAGGCACACTTGTGCGAAGCTGCAGACAACCCAAAACACATTAGTACGAAGCAACAGTTATACGAATAGGGACTCATGTCTCCGACAACACCATTTAGTCGAAAACAACTAAAGTGGATATGAAACAGCAAGCCAAAGTGCTCTAATTGTTAAAAAACAAATGAACTAATTAT